>NW_027176229.1:14506608-14649108 GCF_023055335.1 Clinocottus analis | reverse complement strand
ATAGGTCCCTGGGGGACGGGGTCTAACTGAGGTCAGGACTATGGGGCCTTGTCTAGACTGCCCGCTTTTGTGGTTGCAGGGTTACAGCCTCCATCTCATCCTTTCAATAGGAGAACTTGACCCGTGTCTAGCTGCCGTGGGACCCAGAGACGGGGAGACAGGGAGAGATGGACTGATGACTGTGGGAAATCAGTGAAAGAAGTGTTGGCCAATTAAGTAGCACTACTGACTTTTAAAACATTTTAGTGGGATCAAATTAGGAAATATAATTTGACTTTTGAACTTTCCAGTTACTTTGTTTCACAGCCTGGGATTCACCCCAAAATGGGCCTGGCTGGTTTCAGGTCTTCCTTGAAGGCTGAACTACTACATTTGTCCAGTTTCTCTGTATGTGTGCCACTCCAAACAAAACTGTAATACAGAAAATATCTTCCCATGAACGAGTTAGAACCAACGACGATACCAATACGCAGAACTTCAATGCAAAACTCCCATTAATGGCAAATTCAAATCAAACCTTCCTAGTCTCTTAGCTCCTGTCTTGGTGTGTGTGGAGGGTGCAGGGTGATGCTGCGGGGCATGGTATAATTGAAAGGCAGAAGAAGAATACTGCTTGTTTAAACCAACCAGCAGGCAGTGAGGGTATGATGGGAAAACAAAGCCAGAGCCCCAGGAGCACGTGACACGCCATCGCTAATGGCAGAGCAGAGAGGAACACTGTCTCTGTTTAGTTACCCGTAGTCCTTGTGACAAGCAGGTTGAAGATACTACACAATGTTCACAAAATCAAATCTGTAATTTGCACATCTTATATTGAGTTGTTTCTCCAGGATCTGACAGAGCTCTTTTGCGTGCTGGTTCCAACAGTTTTTCATTTGGTTTAGGAAATTTAATCATCAGCGTAATTTAAAGAAATGAATATGGATTTCAAGTGTATGTGTTGATATAAAGCGACTTCCATATTTTCACCTTTGATGTAGTTTTCAGGCTGCCACAAATACATGATGTAGCTCAGAAGGAGCACTTATCTGAGCACATATCACTCCCTTCCATATACAGTACCTATACATTTTAAATACGCATAGCTGTGGACAGTAAGTGATAGGTGAGTGAACAAATTGTAGAGAGAGCAAAAAAGCTATTCTATTTAAACAATATTGAAAATCTGCAATGTTCCCTGAGACCTTTCCATTCCATATTGCTGTTGTTGTTTTTTTCTTCCTATGGATTGAGAGTTGGACATGGGCTGTATAAGCTACAGCAGCTGTGAATTCCCTCAAAGCAAATCACAAGGCATGTCCGTCTCTTATTGACCCACATCAGGAATCCCCACCCACCACCTGCAAGACGGCGGCTCATTTTAGCCAGCAATAAATATCAACATTACATATCAATAAACCCATCTGAGAGGTGGGGATAAATAAGGGTTGAAATGAAAAGAGGGAGAATAGATGTTGGGAATGAGAGAGGGCAGAGGAGAATGGGGAGAGAGAGAAAAAAAAAAAGTAAGAAGAAAGAGAGAAGAAGAAAGTGATAGCTGCTCGTCTGTTTCGGCCCTGTGGTCTCGTGCCTCTTGGGATAGTCAAACACTCTGTCAAGATTCTACACTTCAAAATCAATCACTCTCGGCTGAGCACAAAGAGAAAGACACACACATGTCCACTCACATGTCCACACTCGCACGCGCAAACACATGTTCATTCTCACAACATGTTACGGGCAATGTCTTCTGTCCAGCTTCAATTAGGCAGCTTCGGCATATCATTGCAGAGTGTGATAAAGAAAAAGTCAGATCACCAACTTTCTCTTGCAGTAATCATCTACAGTATGTATCTCAAAACAAGTTAGAAGAAATATTCACATGAGTCACATTTGAACACTGTTACAACTGAGGGTGTGTGTGAAAACGATATCAATAACGATCAGAGAAGTCTGAACGTTTGGCTAAAAGTAATAGAAATAGTTGAAATTTGTATTGTTATACATCCACATGTATATAGTTATACAGTAATATTCAGTTTTGAATGAATTCACATGACCACTCTTGGAACATGACGGATGAGGTCGATGAAGGTGTTCTTCAGTTCCTCTGGCAGGGCTGTGGACGGGGTACAAACACATACAAACTAAACGCTGCAGCATATTATCTGAGACATACTTTTACCTGCAGCTCAATCGATTTAGAGTACACCAATAATACAGACAAACTAGAAATACAATCAATAACATCCCAACAACACAGGATTTTCAGCTCAATTAAAACTGACAGCACATGAGTCAAGTACATTGATAAGTTGAAGCCACTTGAGTGGTACAGCATTGCCAGCTCTGCTGCTAACTGACTAGCTCCGTTTACGCTATCACTAGCCGAGTACAGTCAGTCTCACCTTAGGTCCTCGACAAACCCAATGGATCCGCTGGAATCAACCTGCTGCTGCTCAGTCTGTCTCGGTAACGTTACTCTTTCTCCCTCTTCATGTGATGCCTGCAAACTTCTACTGCTGCTAGCGTGTTGTAGCGTGGCACTGACATTACCAACGGTACGGTAATGGCGCATCTTCAGCCTCAAGTTATTCTATTTTTTTTCATTTTGACCATTTACGCTCCACCTGTTTTGTTTTTTCAGTCTTTTATTATCCATTAAATGTGACTGACCTTTGTTTTCTACTGCCACTTATCCGACTGGAGTGTCGGGCGTGGGGCAGTGGATTGGCATGAAAATAACAAATAAATATAATAAAACTATATTGCTCATTAGAAATTAAGATTGTGTACTTTCCTTAATGTTAATAACATCAGACATTGTTTTGGTGGATCTACTTGTTGGAGTGACGGAAGGTGAAGATTAACCTTCCCTCCAGTAGCTCATAGATAGCAGCTTGATATGTGTGTTACTGTATAACCCCTAATCAGATGTACTATTCCAACATCTAGTGGGAGCAAGCAGGTCCATTTCTTCACATGTTGCTGGTGGCGGCCGAGCTGGCCATCAGCCGCCTCGCTGTGGAGGGACATCAGACAAAAAAAGATCGCAAACAGCTAATTGTCAGAATACAATATTTAGGTTGATGTATCTCTGGTATGTCATATATTGAAAAGTCAGTAAAACACAGTTCATTTTTGACAATGATTTTATTTGAAAACATCTGCTTTTTCAATAAAGCCCCTTTAAACAACAAGCTTAAATAAACCAATCAAACGGCAGTTTCCAAGACCAGATTTCAGTTGTGATCTTAAACAAGCTGCTTTAAAAACATCTGCACACTTCCCTGTAATACATTTTATACTGTCGCAACACTATGCAGCCGGCAGCCTCTCTGGGTTCCAGATCTTCTTTAACCAGAGATTTAAACACACACAAAAGGTAGTTTCAGTAAGAGCTCATTTTTCTCATTGTGAAGTTTCCAGACTTGGAGTTCTGTATCTTGTCGTCTGTTGGGATCATGGGAAGGATAGTACATGTGAATCTTCTCCCAAACAAAATAAGATAACACACATTCCTGCTATCTGTAGATAAAAGTGAAATACTGTGCCGTCTAGTGGAAAAAAAATAAATAAAATAAAATAAAAGAGCTTGGAGACAAAGAAAGGAACAAAAAAGTTATATCACATAATGGAGTTTAGAAGTTATATTCTTGACTTTTCTTTGCCAGCAGCTTTCAAGGTCATGTTTCCGGGACAAAAAAACCTTAATGTAAAAACAAGCATTTTATATTTTTTACTGCCTTCAGGAGATCAATGCTGAGTAAGTGTCATCTGAGATCATTATGGTTCCTAAATGTTCTTGGCTCATACTCAAAGATGTAGACAGCTGCATTGTGAATCAAGGAAGACCGATTTAAATTATAGGTCCACGTCTTCACGTTTGAATCTGTCTCTATTAGATTTCACTACACATTCATCAACCAGCTAGTGTGATGCAATATGATATGTGATGAACATTGTCTTCCATGGATAACGCTATGTTATTAAAGTATCAATCCAGATTCAAATTAGGTTCTGTGTATGTAGTTTATGTGAGACTCTGAATGGTTTTGCATGTTTTCCAGTCATCTAAATGAGAAACGTATTCCCATGCTGGAACCCAGGCTCATTAAAATGTATTAGTATTCTTGCCTCGTCAGCAGAAAACAGAACCAGGCTTTCAACTTATTTTGGGCTGTGGGGTCTACGAGTTAAACAAACCATATTTTTTTTTTTTTACAATTTCTAGATGCCTAGGGAATCCCAAGTACTTAAATTAAAGTAATTATATCATAATGTTAGTCTAAAACTACTAAATAATAATAATAATAATGTGCAGCTTTGTTTAAATTGACAAAGCTGTGAGAAAAAAAGTTTCTGTATTCACACAACAAATTACACGTTTTGTCTACTTCTTTATTTGTAAATAGTGGAGAGTTTTAGGCCTCCAAAAATGATCATTCTTTAGTTTTAACTGCTCACAACTCACACACACACACAGCCTGTATCAAGTATCAACAGCTTTGTGACCACCTTCATATATTGGAGCATTTCTGTTATTACTTAATATTTTGAATCTGATTCAAGCCAAACCTGCAAATTGTGGTACAAAAACCAATGTAAAGGAACTTTAAAATGCTTTCAGATCAACGTTCAAGTGCAAAGACTTGCCCTTTCATGAATTGTTCTTGACTGTCCAAAATTATGTGATCATGATACCATTCAAGACAAATAAATAACAAAATGCTCATAAAACTTAAATTTGGATTTGTTTGGATATGTAGTTTGAAGGAAAAGTGGATCAAGATTGTGCAGCTGTGTAACACCATATGCTTGTTGGTAGGAGTTCAGTTTGCTGCTGCACTCTGGAGGGCCTCTGTTTCACAATCAGAATCAGAAACCGTTCATATGCCAGGTATGTTTACACAAACAAGGACATTTTCTTGCCAGAAGGTGCATAACGTTAGACATTAGACGAGACAATCAAAAATCAACGACAACAAACAGTGCACTAAAAGTTTTTTAAAAAGCAATAAAATGCTCAGACAAACAGATAACAGTAATGTAACGTGTATGTTGAAGTATACTGTTAAAGTGGCATGTGTATTTAAATATGAAGTTTGAAGGGACGTGCAGGGGAGAGACTGGTAAGAAATAGTTCTAGGGTGAGGGGTCAGTTGATTCATTGCCACTTTTATTTATCTGGATTGAGGTAGCCATTGGTAGCACAAATACAGTAGAAACTAGAAACTCTTGGCAGTGTATTTCATTATGTGGCTAATTGTCTCAGTATTGTTGAAGCATTTTCAGCTGTAAGGAAAGACTGAATATCTTGCAGAATATTTTGTCCTTCATCCTTTGAGTTGATGCATGATGGAGCTATTTTAGCACTCCTGAGACACTTTTTGTTGAGGTTTTCCTTTTCCTTTTGCTAGTTACCTGTAGATGTGACACTGCTGGCTCCAGGGCATCCTTTGTCTCATCACAAAAGCCACTAGCAGTTGATACAAACATCAGTGGACACTCTTGGAATACACACCATCTCACCTGTCACACTGTAACAATCACATCGACAACTTGGTGCAAACACGGTGTGTAAAAATGTACACAGACACAGCCATCGGCTTGGATTCCTGTCCCATCCGACCACTGACATGTGTGTGTTTGTGTGAGTCTACAGTGTGTGTGTGTGTGTGTCTGTATGTTGGGGGATAGGTGGAGGCCATCTTTCATCTCTTGCTGTGATCAGATATTCTACATGATATGATATGATGATACAGGCCCAATTAAGGGATGGGGTTGTGTGAAAAATGTGATGACAGAGCAAGCGGAAGAGTAGACTGTGATCTGACATCTGAGAGGGAGAGAAAGACAAGGGAGAAAGAGAGAGAGAGACAGAAAGGTAGCGAGACAATGGGTGATGCTGGGGGAAAACGAGGGGGGGCTGATGGGACTGAAAGACAGTTGGAGGAAAGAAGGGAAGAGTGATGCTGGTAAAGGAATTGAAGATGGGGTAAGCGTGAGAAAAATAGTGAGAATGAATGTCAAGTAGGTAGGGACAGAAAATTAATGTGAATAGAAGGGAGAAGTAAAATGTAGAGGGACAAAAGAATCAAGAGTAATGAAAGATAGAAAAGGGAGACAAATGAGGCTTCTTTCCCAAAAGAAACAATTTGTCAAAGACGCTCCTACTTTTGATCCGTCTTGTTGTAATTCGAACAGAACCTCAGGGAAACTTTGACAGCAATACAAAAGTCAGGATTGTTTTTTCTTTTCTTTCAAAAACATAAACCTAACATGCAGCATGACAAGGAAAAGGCAACAAAAGTAGATGTAAAGAAGCATAGAATCATTCTGTTTTTTAATTGTTGTTCCATATTTTTCACAAACAGGTATATTTTATTTGGCAGACATACAGCAGTACACCAAAAACAGCACCTAATGTGAAATGGAGCTGATATTGAACAGGGACGCTTCTTGGTACTGTCTGAACCTGTTTCCCCGCATTTTGTTAGTCTGTCAGGATAAACTACAACCGTGTCAGGTGTACGATTTTAATCGGGACGCGTGGTGCTTTGATCACCCTTCCAGCTTTTATCAGCATGCATGCTCTTTTCATAACCAAATAGGACCCAATTATGTCAAGCGCATTGTTTTTTACCTGAAGTGCCAAAGCACTACACAGAAGGAAATAACTCAAGAGAAAATAACTCACACTAAAACATCACTTAAAAGAAAAAAAGCCTTTATTAAGTTGTCAAAAGATATACTTGTTAGACTCAATCCACTACATGAAATAAATACAAGTTTTAATGTGAAAAATAATTAATGAATATAATACAAATATATATATATATATATATATATATATATATATATATATATATATATATATATATATATATATATATATATATATATATATATATATATATATGTCCTTATATTAGTGCATGGTCACAGTATTTATCTGTTTAACCGGTTGTACAGTATTATATAACCAGTTGACAGAAATACAGAATTGGAGAATAAAGTGCAGGTTCAAGTGTTGTAGAGTAATGTGAAGCTCAGGGAGCTGAAGGGAGTTATGAGTAGACATCTTGATGCTCCTATATTGATGATATTTCGGCTCCTCTCTAGTTGATCAGGATGACTCATTTACCTAAAAAGAAAAAAATAGGAAAATAATTAAAACACCTTCAAGCCATTCTATGGATCTTTGTAAATAACACATCCTCTGTAACACAACACGTTCTACAGCAACATTTTTGGAGAAACCAATACCCAGCTAGAAGGGATCTTACAGCAACCTGTTAGTTGCAGTTTTTCCGCAACATACACATACCCTCTGTGTGTACAATATGCTTTTACTGAGGGACTGCACTTGTTGTAGTGTTTCATCACATCCCAAAGCAAGAACCTTGAATAAAAGGAGTTCAGTGAGCTGTGAGTTCCCAGTGTACTTGACAGTGACAAAGGCCTCAACAATAGCCGTTGACATTAGTTCCCCTCATATCACGCTGCACTTTCCCCCCATTGTTTGCACTGCACTTCTCACATGTATTGTCTTACGTGATATCCTTAGAACCTGATAAGACGCCAGGCGAAAGTTTTTGTAGCTGAGGACACAAGCCTGGGAGTGTCTCAGATTTACAGCTGCTTATTATTCTCTCAAAGAGACTGGGAGAATACAGGGTCTGGGGAACGCCTTATCGGATCCCCTTTACACCCGGCCTAACCTGGCTTACCTGCACCTCCAGCTCTTTCTCCATTACTGCCATACCTGACACTCCTTCCTCCAGAAAGACATTATGGTATTACATTTCTCTGAAACTATAGAGCTCGTTGACAAGCATGAAAGGTATTCTGGGCTCTAACATGAATGTATAGGCTGCGCAGAACATCTGGGGTCATTTGAGACCGCAATGATGTCTGACTAGCTCAGTTAAATCTTTAGTGTATGGCGTTATTGTCTGCATAAAACAACAAAAGAAAACCAACACGTCATTTGAGGATCCTATGACGCGTGTGTTCCCAAAAGTTTACTCTCAATGTATTTGCTTATTTATCTTGTCAGACATGAAACAAGATAAATTAAATCTATTGAAAGTTCCAACAAGTCAGTATCCCCCCAGTTTTTTCCAAGGATTTCAAAAAATATCAAAGTACTAGTTTGTCTCCTTGTTTGGCAGTGTATAGCAGTTCAGGGTTGGCAGGGGGTCCCTGCAACATCAACACCCAAACTCATCCCAAGTGCAAAAGATGAAGGGAGGTGGATTCAGGCGAGGCAAGCAAACCACCCTGCCTGCACGCAGCACCTCAAGGGCACACACTGCCTTCCTGGCCTGCCTGTCTATCTGTGGCAGCTGATCTTCGTCAAAGCTACATGTGCCTCTCTCTGCATCTTCCTCATCTTCTCTGCTGACACTGCAGCTGTGCTGCAATGTGTGGAGCTGTGTGTCAATGTGTGTGTGTGCGTGTGTGTGTGTGTGTGTGTGTGTGTGTGTCCAGGGCTTTGCTGATGGTGCCCAGGGCCTCTAATAGTGTTGGTTACATCAAACAAAGCATTTGCATTCACGAGCTGAACAAGTGGATTTAAGCTTGATGTGTATGGATGAATTAATAATAGCTGCAACAATGCTGCACAAAACCAGTGCCAACAACACTATACATGAAAATCAGTGGACAAATATGGATACTTTAAAAAAATAATTTCTATTATAGAATAATATTTTTGCTCTTAGACCCTTTACATGATTTCTCCACTCAAACAAAAAGTCTGAAATGTAACATGCACATGTATTTCTGTCTTACAGACAGTATTTAAGGAAGTTACAAATGCCTGTTAGTAGAAAATAGATACCTGCCACAAGCCATCTTCTCAAAACAGGATAATGGGTGTGAAAGTAAAGTCAACTCTTACAAATTGGGGCATATAAGTCAGCGTCAGTTGTGATGCAAGTTAATTGACTGAATCAACAGTAGAGTTTGGACATTTTAAGACAGCTTTAGATGGAGCTTTATAGCAGACCCACGGGGCATTGCTACATGTTTTTTTATATTTATTTCTTTTTGATTGCCAGATTGACCCAGTTTGACTGATTCAAACTCGTCATTATTGGTGGTGGTTATCATGCTTTGATCAATAATTGTTGCATTGTTCCACACAATATGTGTTTAGTTATGGCATTGTCCTTGGTGGCTTTGCAATGAAACTGGTGAAGATTATTCCTTATGTATTAGCCACGGCAGGAACAATAGCCAAAAAAGAATATTGCTTTAAGTGTAATAATTTTCAATAAATGTTATTTACTAAGTAACCTATCTAGGATTACAAAAACAACAACCATACATTTCTTTTGTCTTTCTAATCTTGTGCATTTTTCAATGCCAGTCGACCCAGATTCTTCCAGACCAGATCCACAAACCTGGATAGCTGTCATGCTCTCCATCACAATGCGCATTTATGAGGAAAAATACATAATATTTTTGGGAGTGGTCTCCTCTCATCCACAAAAAAGGATTTCATGTCAAAATGTCCCTTGGGAAATCGACAAAGGCAAAAAGTAGTGCCTTGTGTTGCCCAAGTCTGATAACAGGGTGGAGGAGTTGTATGCCTTGCTCTCCTTCTGCTAACTACTCCCAGTAGACTGCAGTCAGTTGCCTCCACTCTCTATGAGGAGGCAACTGATGCTGCTGCTGATCTGCAAAGCATACAACTCAACTGAAGATATCAGAGCTGGAAGAGTCTGCTGATACAGACACAGTGCAGGAGAAACCTGATCACTACACATGCACACATACAGTGACAAACATGTGGAAGAATATTTCATTTACATCATATCATCTAGAACATGGGGAACTTTGGAGACACAGCGATGCCAACAAACAGACTGAGGGCAATAAATAGACACATACATGTACACAAATATACAGACATGTATACTAGACATGGATCACACGCAGCTGTGACTGACACACACACAAACACATCTCTCCACCATCCTATTCTATCCCTTTCCTACTTTCTCTATATATCTCTGTCCATGCTTCTGAACCTTAGGGAGACATATTCTTTTTCATCTGTCAGTATGGATGGAAACAGACATGTTCAAAACACACAACAATTGCCTCGCCAGCACCGAGGAGACTATGTTTTGTATGCTTGAAACACTGCATTATCTCCTAAGTGTCTAGAAACCCCAGTATAGTAAATAATGTATGCTACTCTTCCTTCAGAAAAAAAACCCTCTTTCACTTCAGGGGCCAGTCATGGTTTACCTGTATAAATGCCCTTTCTGTGTCTTTGGAGAATGTGGGTGTGATGTGGGTCAGACGATTTCATTAGCACAGCATTTCTCTCCTTCAATCAGCCGTTTGACAGAAGCAATGTCACTCAAAATGTACACACGTTCATATAGACTTCACTGAGAAAAAGGATGCAGAGACTACTGATCCATAGCAGGGAATTCGTAAAATATAGCCCATATAACAAGATGGCAGATATTGTGATGCTTGAAAGGACAGAGCGCAGTCACCTCTGAGATCAGCTGAATATCCTTGACGCCTTTAGCCTGAAGACTCCACACGTTCTGCCATTTGTTTCTGAGTCATGATCTACGAGGTCTCCATCCAACCTAGAAAGACAGGATAGTCGTAATGTTAATGATGTAGACGTACAAATACACTGAAACAAGTGCACATACATGCGAGGAATCATATCATTGTATAGAACTTGCTAAAAATCTGACTTCACTAGACGATGAGAGCCCAAGAGGACTTATTGCTTTTGCTCTTTGACCTACTTGTTTCTCTCTACTTTGTGCAGTTAACTCAAAACACTAAGCGGGAATGAACAGGACTTTAGTCCACCGTGTAACTCTCTTTGGTCTCCCTCCCCC
Source organism: Clinocottus analis (assembly GCF_023055335.1). NCBI lineage: Eukaryota > Metazoa > Chordata > Actinopteri > Perciformes > Cottidae > Clinocottus > Clinocottus analis. The sequence continues at coordinate 14,638,243 of NW_027176229.1, read as the reverse complement.
ATTCATTTGGCGGTTACATCGAAAGAGTTTCAGCGATTGTGAATTATTTACTTGATTCACATTCGGCCCTTTAACCCCTCAGAAAATGCACAGGCAGTTGGGGTTAAAAATACACTCCCACAGGATCTGAGTTTGAGTGTACATGCATGTGTATGTGAGTGTGTGTGTGGGCAGGGATGTGGGTTTAAAAAACCAAAACACTATATAACCTGTGACACATAAAGCAGCTTACATTCTCTCTTTTACAGACACACAGACACACAGGAACTCATCAGAGCATCATTATGTGGTTACTTTCTGAGAATCTAGGCCGTCCCTGATGGGATTATTATAACACGGTGTGATCCGTGCAAGAGCTACTAGTGTGATTTTGTAAGTCACTGTGTGTGTGACAGAATGTGTGTCAGTGTGTGTGCATTTTTGTTAGCGAGTCAGTGAGTCCTGACCTGTGTTTTCTGACCTGAGTGAATGTGGGGACGCACCGCTCTGTGACTGTGAAAGTTTAAAACACATAATAAAAGTGTGCCATACCAAATCCTGGCAAGAAGGTGCTTTTCTTGACAACTGTGCCATGGCTAGTATGTATACAGTCGACATATTCATGTTGACCCTCTCAGTCAAAGGCTGAAATAAAGGTTTGTGATACATGCCTATCTAACAGCAAACTGAGTGAGGCTGCAGCAGCTTCCGTTTCTGACTGAGTGAATATTAATGTCACCAAGATATGTGGGCCTTATTAATGGACACACACACACACACACACACACACACACACACACACACACACCGGCTCCAGCTTTACTAGGCCATGTTGCCGTGGTATGTCCCTGGAATGCAGCAGTGTTGTCATGGATACCCCCAGACACATCCGCCATCCCATAAGCGGGGGGATGCTGAGCACTTCAGAGGGGCTGGCGCCGAGGTTGCCCCCCTCATCCCCCAAACCATTCTCTATCCCCTCCCCCCAAAAAGAATCCCTGTCCCTTATTCTCCTCGAAAACCGGCTCAGCCTCAAGAACAGCGCTCTGCTTGTCAGCTGGCCTGGGAGAACACAGCTGCTAACTGGTCCCAGTGTTGGGGCCTCCATTGCTCTTAACTGGAGTGGGTTGTAATGTAACTGGGACATGGAGGGAACAATAAGATACAGACAGATCACCTCGTATGCTTGTACCAGATTCAATCTTCTCTGAGAAAACTTAAAATAGATGTTGAACAGGGGAAATTAATGGTGCTTTGTGTGTGTATGGATGTGTGTGTTAGCCCTCGGGGCCATGGTTAAGCCTGTAGTTTATCCTGATCCTTTTCATTAGCCATTATCAATAATTCAACATTGCACTTGCCTTAATGGTTTAATGTGGGCAAACCCTCAATTCGCACACATCCACACTGACACGTATGGACACTCTACTTAATAGCACTCACTCTCTTGGCCTGCACCCAATGCCACAGATGTGAATATAGATGTGTAAACGTCCACCAAAAAGCTTTCCAAAGTAAATACCTATCAATCAGAATTACTTTTTTTTTGCCCGACAAGGCAGTCATAGGAACACTATTATCTCCCTACAAAAGTCTGCTTTACTGTATATCAACTAAAGGCACATCAATCTTCGAGTTGAGAAAATGAAAGGGTTAATCATTTATGATGCGTCCCCTCCCAACGGTGCTTCTTTTGCCCTCCCTTTCATATTCTGCAGTATGGCAGTGCTCAACGTCTGCGCATATGCTGAAAAAAAGGATCCTCTTTGATTGGAAGGCTAATTTGAAGTGTCAATTATTCTTATGCAAATGAGGGTACAGTTTCTCACGTCTGAAATGGGTTTGGGGCACAGATGGGTGAGCGTGTGTGTGTGTGTGTGTTTGTGTGTGTGTGTGTGTGTGTGTGTGTGTGTGTGTGTGTGTGTGTGTGTGTGTGTGCCTGCACAAATCTCCCTCCAAAAACATACAGAGCCATTCCATCCCCCCTCCAACTCTTCATCTATACCTCTTAGGGAAGAAAGCTGACGTACAAAGACAGCCGGCATAATGGGGCGAGGATATTTGCATGCACATTGTCCACGCTGAACGCCAAACAGATCATAAATTGAGAATACAATGGGTCACAACAGTAACAAAAGCGTAGGAGAGCAAGTAAGCACCCAAAACATTATACAATGGTTCTAATGTAAATAATGGGATGGTGTTGGGTAAACATGAACGCCACAAGGGCTTGGATGTATCACAGGGAGGGTTTTATTTACTACTTTTGTCATTTAAACTCTTTTCAGTAACATTCTCTTTAGCTGTTGCCATACCAGAGGTGCAAGACATAACTACTATCCAAGTGTCTGTGCAGAGAGAGAGGTACAAGAAGATCCTTAAAGAAAAAGTGAGAGAGAAGGAGGGAGAAACAGAGTGACAGACTGTGTCTCAAAGCATATGTTCGTGCGTAAGTACAGTATGTGAATGAGGGCACGCTCCTCTGTATGGTAATTAAAGCTTCGGACTTAAATCTGAATCAGGATGAGAGATTTAGGCTGACAAAGAGATACAAAGTGAGAAAGAAAAAGGAGAAAGAAAGAAAAAAGAAGCAGACAGACAGAGGACTCTACAAATAGAGTCTGTTGTCTGAACCTCTCAGCTGATGTGGTGGTAAAAAAAAGAGGGAAAAAAAGGCTTTTCAGGCCGAAAACCGGATCAAACAACCTGCTGTGGAGTCCGGTTACACCATAACAATGGCTTACATTCACTCTCAGCCTCAACACACAGGCTTTTACCTCAAAGGGTGGAGAGGGAGAGAGTAAGTCTGGTTGTGAGGGTCGGTGCATACGGATATGGAAGGGGGGGATATAGCGTTATCTTAGACGATAATGGTGTTCAACAGATTAGATGGATAACAGCCTAACATGTTTGTTTTCAACTGTCGGCTTCTGCTCTCTACTGAATTCTATGGTCAACCCTGCGGGCACTCTCAATCTTAACTTTTAGATAATGCCGGAGAAAGTGAAGTACTATGATAGGTAGCGTTGAGAGATAAAGACAACTTGTAAAGAGAGAGCAGTTGAGAAGAGATCATTGTTGATCAAGTAAAATACAGAGACGTCTTTGTTAGACATCAGTTATTGTTTGACTGATCGCATTGAACATTTTATGGACTTTTAATTGACTGGTGAATTAATGGGTTGTTTTTTTTCACACTTCCCTTCATTAGTTCATATCTTAGACTCAGGCATATTGACGAATTTTCTAAAGATATCATGTTGCCAACTACAACAGTCGTCCCTGTAAGCTTCTCTGTCCACAGCAGACATTCTGATTCATGACAGACACACAATAGACAGCTACTTTCTGCTCACCTCTTAAGACTCTGCCTCTCATGCAATGAAGAGCAGTTCTGGCAATTTGTATTTGTTTTATATTGGTTCAGTAGTTCTGGAGAAATTAGTATGCAGTCAGGGATGGAAGAGCTTGTCAAGATCAGGGGGAAATCTCTACCCACCCAGCGGGTGGATCTACATTCATGAACAAGGTTGACAAGAAAGCTGACTAGAGTAAAGACAAGGAGCAAATAAAATGGATGATGCCATGAATATTCTTTTTCATAGGAGGGCACAGAAAACACCTTGGTAGACAAGCTCTTTCTCTATCTGTCTGTCTCGTTTGTCAGTTCATCTGTCAAGACACTCACTCTCTCTTTCTCTTCTTCACACCCTCTAGACCCTCTTCTCTTTACGCAAACTATGTGTCATGCACGTCAAAATGCTAAAGCCAGTCCTTTTTGAGGGTGTTCTGCTGGACCATAGAGTGAATAAACATCCATGTCAGGGGAAAGCGATCTGGGGCCCTTCTCTCACTGAGCTCGAGCTCTCCTGGGAAACACACCGCTCATACAATGGATAGAGGAGGCCTTTTGTTGAGTCTCTGGGAGCTGTAGGGCTAGCTCTGGATCAAACAGGGCTGTGTGTACATTTCTGCATGTTTCTCTCACACACACACACACACGCACACACACACACACACACACACACACACACACACACACACACACACACACATTCACAGACGTTCCTCTTCTCCCTCGACTCAGTGTGACTAAGTTAACTTCTTCACCCTTTTGCAGTAAGACGATGAATTTGAAATAGCCACCAGGAAGGGGGAAGAGACAAAGAGGAGAATGTTGACTTAAATCAGTGTTGGACTGAATTAGACTGGTTTAGTGTCAGTCCAAAAGGGCTTTCTGTTGCACTATATACAAATCACAGTTCAAAGCCTGTGACTGGGGTCCAAGGCAGGAAAGTCCAGCGGGGAGGTATTCACTTCTTGTGGGAAGTCGATGTATGTGACACACATTACATATGCGAGGAAAATTGGTCAAATATATAATCTAATATTGGCATGAGATATTGTGGGATGGGCTGCAGAGTACAGCAACATACGACGAGACATTACAATTGTGTAAAAGTCTGCAAAAAATGTAACAAAATGTAAAAAACTTTAAAGCAGTAGGAAAGTTAGTGCACACACATTCTATATGTAGCACTATCAGTGACGTATGTTGTGTTTATTCTGTCTTAATATTGTGTACAAATGTGGTGGCAATACACACACTTGAATGCAAAACGTCCACAGTTTATCCCCTCCACCCAGAACATATTTTAATACATTTCCATTCGAGCTTCTGCCTTGCTCCTGGTCGACTGCCCCTCGTGTAGCATCTGTGGGAATTCTCCTCACCGAAATGAACTCACACCGTCTGACCCTATTCATGCCCAAGACTGCACTTTCTCTGGTACTCCCCCTTTTCCAGTCCCCCGGTTTCCCACAGACCCCCTCTTTCCTCTCCATCTCTCTCTTTGCATGCATCCTTCCCTTCTGTCTCTCAACCTTCCCAATGCCCCCCCCCTCCTCCACCCTTCTCTCTCTCTCTCTCTGCCTTGCTTTCAACTCCAATTTTGGGTACAATGAAGTTGTTCTGGCTGACAGTTTGGCCAGTAGAATAAGTGTTGTTTGAGCCTGCTGTGTGGCCCTGTAGTGGGCCCATTCTCCCCCTCGCCGGCTCAGTTACTGAGAGCATTGTTGGTAGGACACGGAAGCCATCCGTCCCCACGCTCCCACCCTGACCTAAACAATTAGCTTCAAACTGCACTTAGGCTCACCTGCGCCTCCTCTTTACATACTTTACATTTACTTTAACTACTTTAATCCTCCACATCCCATCAAATTTATAGCACTTTTACGTGACAATTTAAAGTGCATAAAGGTCTTCAAACTTCTTTTGTTCACATTCTGGTTTATGTTGTGGAGTTTTTGATGATACTATATGGTTCTCTTCCATATTGCATTTGTCATTGTGCAGTCTCTGCTACACCACAGCCAGGTTGCCCTGATTTACTCAGTTACTCCATGTCTTGTAGGACGTGTCAGAAAGAATTCTGTATTGGGGTCAGCTGGAAAGACAATGCCTGCAGCCCTCTCTCCTCTGTCGCTTTCAGTGAGCATCAACCAGCCCCCCCTCACCCTACCCCCCATGTGCCCCCTCCACTCCCTGTGTTTCTATGCCAGTTCCCTGTTTCTCTGTTCCAATGAGTTATCAAACAAGCATAAAAATTCACACTATAAATATTCCTCTTGTGTGTATCCCCTCTGACATATACACAGCCAGAAGTACACACACTCACACACAGAATCCAGGACATGAGAAAGTGGCTGAGAGAGGCCCCGATGGCGGGTGGCGGGTGGGTGGGGGGGTGGGGGGGGACCATATGTCCAGGCGTTGTATATCAGTCGGCTCGCCCTCAGCGCTCTGCCAGACCACCATAACTTAGTTTGTCTTCAGCATAAAGTTGGGTCCAAGCTTGGCTGGGTTCATTAGGAACCTATTCTCTGGAGCCAATGAAGCTCAACAGACCTCCAACAAAGGAGCTAATCACACCCACTGCTGCTTGCTCCCTCTCTCTCACTCTCTCCCTCTCTCTCCCTCACCTTCGCTCCGTCTTTAAAAACTCTATCTCCACCATTGACACAAATTCTCACTCCTTTACTAAAGAGAAACCAAAAAAGAATAATCTCAAGGTCAAATTATGGAAACTGTCTCTCAAAATTCAGACAATACAACACAATCTGTAGACTTCAGAGCATGAAGAATAAACAATCACAGCAGAATAGCGAAATTATGACAGAAAATAGCAATTGTCCAATTGTCATAAATGTCATTCTTTCGTTTCTGACAGTCCATGGAACAGAAACAAAACTGGATAATTGTGTCTCTATTGAAGAGTCACACCTGTGACTGTTAGTGCATGTGAGTGGACTAACCTGACTGACACTTTGTTGTCTCGGATGCGAGTGTTAGTGAGATGCGATGTGAAGAATGTACGCCTACCAACAACAATGTGTTTGCGCAAGCATCTGAGCGCATGTGTGTGTGCAAAAGGATGTGATGCACTGACAAAGGACAGCCCCAGGCTGCTGAATACTTGAAATGACCTTGAACCTCAGCATTCTCCATTCCCATGGCTGCAGGGACGGTGAGCATGGCTGTATGTTTGTGCGCGTGTGTTTGTTTGAGAAGAACAATAATGAGGCTTTACAAATCGCTTTTCCAGGATATAAATATTTCCCAGGAATCTATAGTGAATAATGTAGGTGGGTTTGTACGGTCAATGCAAAGTTAATGTTTCTTTCCACAAAAGTGGACATTTTAGACACTGTCTGACAAAGACATGATAGGACATATTTTTAAGTTATTGTCCTCATTGGGATATATCTTGTGTGTTTCTGCTATCTTATCACATGAGCGTGAGCTATCCACCGCCACCTCCCTGACCGCAGTGACTGTGTTTGCTCACCCTGCATCCAGCAGAAAGAGAGGCTTGCTCCATACTATGTCGCCTATTGTGCACACAGGCTACAGGAGGCTTGCATGTGGCTGATCTGGACATGACTTAAACACACAAACACTGTACACAGAGGATTTTCTCAAAGTACACACTTACAAACACAAACAGATACAAATGTTGTGTGCACACGGATGAAGAGGACTTGGTGGGTTAAGAATGGCAGTAGGGGGTAAGGATAGGGACGGGAGACCCAGCGAGGGGCGATAAAGGCCATGTCACCCAACCCTGCCTGGACACAAATGTCAGCAGCATGACTACCTGTACATGGAGACCCAGTGGTGAGGGAGCACAGGAGATAATCAAGAAGAAACAGGTAAAGAGGAAAAAAGAGACATGACAGAACAGAACAAACACAAGTTTGAGAGAAATGCGTGACAATGTAAAGAACACATTTTGAGCCCGGGTTTCAAGAAAATTGTTGAAACCAAAATGATTAATTTACAGTAAACTGAACTGACAGATGTAACACAGTGCAGAACACATGCTGTGCCTTTTTATCTTTCATGTTTTGTGTGGTTTATAAATGATTCAGAAAGGGGGAAAGAGTTATAAAAACATGACAATGACAAACTCTTTTCAGGCAACCGGTATAAAACAATTTTGTTGTTAATTTATTTGTACACTCGTGGAAAATTAATTTATTTGACTTTATTAATTAAACATTAACACCTAAGGTATTTTTTTCAAAACCTCTGCCTTCAGTCAGATCCCTCCTGCCCTACCATTCCTGCTTCCCATTCATTCGATGTTGAACATTTCAACTTTGAAAGTGGAGAGAGAACACGATGCCCTCTGCAACTTAGAAACACTGAATACATTACACGCATTTTGCACTTGAATATTCCAACAGGTAAAAACAAACACGCACGTATACAGTATACACTGAGGACAATGCAATGTTATTTTCTCTCTTTTAAAGGTCAAAACACAACTCTGCACCATTCTGTATCACTTTGAAGACCAACAAAACACTTCAATGCATGCATTCAATGTTAAAAGAGATACAATGCACTTTACAGCTACTCAACAAGAATAGAAAGTATGTGAAGATGCATTTATACATCCATGCATGAGGGAAGAAGCTCTTACATGAAGTGCAAGTGGACTGTAAGCAGGAGCCTTGTATTTCATGTACAATGTAATCAACGTGTGTCTTTTTTTATAGGTATAAACAGCACGAATGTAGTGGCATTTAATTAAAAAACTGAAAGAAAAAACAAATATGCACAAAGACACACAATTGTGTATCCAGTAAAACAGACAAAATGGTAGTGATACAAACGTAGAACCCAAAGGACTATAAAGGGGTAAAATCAGATATCATAATAGAGAAGTTTTTCCATTGTGAAATGGTGAGAAAGATATTAACTCAACGTGGTGTTGACTTAGCTCTAACTTGTGACATAAAATGTTTTTTACTTCCACATATGTCATCCACAACCTACCCACTGAACCACATTGCTTTCAAGGTTAACGTAAACACATGTGGAAAACCCCCGCACCACTTTTCTGTTTACCTAAAACCACACAACCAAATGCTATCGCTTGAACTCCAGACACAAACATCGTCGGGTCCTTGTTAATTTTGCGCTCACTTAAAGTTTAATCATGAGATTGGCTGAGTTGTCTAACGTTTACGCTTGAGAAGGAAGCTGCTCATAGAAATACACATGTGTGCATTAAATACTATGATGGTTGTTCAACTTCAATTGAAACATGTTACTGTAAGGACACTGAGGTCAGATAATCGTGTGTCTGTCTAAGTAGTATTAAAATAGGAAACACAAGGATATTAGAATATTATTTAAGACAAATATCAATCATTTTTCAAGTAGGAAAAAGCAACTACGATACTGTCAGATCAAACACATTATTTCGAGATGGCCAAATATTGGTAATGTCCAGTCGAACATAGCAACAATAGATTCCCTGAACCCAACCCAGAGGCCACCTTTTTTTCAGCATGCACTCGCTTTAAAAAAAAAAAAAGTCCTACGTCCTGACTCTAATAATATGTTTCTCTCTTTCCTTCATTTCCTTTTGTTTCTTTCTTTTCCAACCGCTACTTGGAATCACAGCAAAGTTCCTCAGTGAAAGCAGTGTGTTCTACTCATCACCGACACTTTTACAGATCCCCAGCCAGACAGTGGTGATTTGTGCCTGTGTTAAGGCAGAACTACTGCTTGCCTCTTTCACAATATAGATTGCTGCCATTATCCGGAGCTATTCCTCTAGCTAACACAAAAAAGAAGAAGGAAACATGGGGGAAAGGATGGAGGAATTTCAGCCAAACGCTGTATGAATTTCTGATGAGATTGATAGACAATTTGGCACGCAATTGTCAATGTTAGTCACAGAGACATTGTCACGTCTGACTCCTATCTTGTGGAGTCAAGTTTTAGTGGCTAGAGTGTGTTGTCAGAGGACAGTTTTCCATTGAGGAAATCTACACAACGCTTTTACTGGTATAACTGAGTCAACAGTAAAATAGGGATTCATTTTGGTTAATATATATGCTATTACATGTATGTACACATTCAAACTCACACACACATTCTAGATCGAGCCCGAACCTTTGACTGTAGCGAAACCTGACGAATTTTTCAACTAATTTGGAGTGAATGTGGCGGAAATGCAAATTCAACGCTGTCCCCTTTCGTATTGAGGAAGGAAACCAAATCCTTTGTGGCCCTGGGCATTGAGGGTGGGAAAAAACGACGAGGCGAGGGGGTTCCTTGGGCCACTCGTTTGGGCTGTGAATGAGCCAGTACCCAAGTAGGAAAGATGGTGTGCCAGTGGTCTCTCTCTGCTAATTGATTGCCTCAACTAACAAGAGCATAATGTATTCTATTGTGATCATCCTTTGCCCGTGTTCATTAAGCCAGGAAGCAGCGTGATCTTTTCTTTTCGTCTCGCTCCTGCGCCTTTTCTCTTCCCTGCTTCTCTCATCCCCCTCCCAGTCCTCTTTTTCTGCCTTGCTCCTCTTCTCTCTGCCCCTCTCTCTCTCTCTCTCTCTCTCTCTCTCTCTCTCTCTCTCTCTCTCTCTTTCTCTCTCTCTCTCTCTCTCGCTCTCTCTCTCTCTTTCTCTCTCTCTCTCTCTCTCCCACACCAGATGGGAGAGGTGATGCAAAGGTGGTATGACAGGGATGCATCCCTCGCCATCCCAAATGTAAAAACGAAGAGGAACAAAGAACAGATGGAAGGAATAGAGGAGGTGGCTGGTAGGATAATGCAGAATGGAAGTATGGATGATAGGATGAGGGGAAAAACAAGGACGAGGTCTGATGTCTAAGAAGATAGAAGGGTATGGAAACAAGAGGAAGATGGTGTGAATGCAAGTGTGAAAAAATACCCAGACCAGAAAGCAGCTCTCACCATCTCCCTCCATCGCTCCTTTTTGCCTCTACTTCTCCCTCCCACCCTATCCTCTGTTCCTGTCAGGTTCCCAATCGCTCCGACCAACACCTCTTCCTCGTGCCCATCTTCTCCCCACTTGCCCCTTTTACACCCACCTCCCTTTCCCACTTCCGCACCTCACCCTGTCTCTTGTTCGCCTCCTAATAAGAACTGGCAGGACAATAGTATCATTGTTGCCAGTGTTTGGGAACCCTGGACTGAAACAATCGCTGTTTACCCAAGCAGTGGCAGAGCCTGGACCCTCTCGTTCATTACAGCTGGGCCAAGTCTGATTAAGTCTGTTACGCAAGTGCTACAATAAGCCACTTAGCCAGCCACTACGACTCCTCCACTCTCCTCTGCCTTCTTGCTCCGTCTATATCTCTTTCTCCAACACTTCCTCCCGTCTTGTTTCTACAGTCACAACTTTATTTGGATTTTCTCACTGTGTATATCCCTGCTTCCTCTTTCTAGCATTGTCACCCCTTGATAGTGTTCAATGCCAGTGACAAGGAGAACCACATGTAGTGTAGGAGAAGTGGAAGAAAAAAAACGCAAAGAGAAAAAGATACAGAGCAAAAAACATTGAATCTGAGCTATTTTCAAAATGACCTTCATAATCTAGGACAAAGCTAATTTCTTTATTAAAAATTCCCACTAGGTTTGAACATGCTGCAGGCAGTGGCAAAATGACTGACTGCAAGAAATAGTAGAAAACTCTCTTTCCATAATGGTCTCAGATCTTAAGAATAAAACATTGTCATGGAGGTAGTGTTATCAAGCTGATGCTCGTGGCGGAGACACGGAATCAGTGGATTGAAAGCCTTTTTCACTCAACCACATCCCTCAGCTCTGTGGCTCCGAACAGAAGTATGCTACCAGCACTATGCAAAACAGCATCATGAATATGCGTAATTAGGTGGGACTGGTGTAATTTTTCTGGGTTATGGGATGTGACATTTGTGGGGCAGGAACATACATCAGCATAAGCACGACTGACAAATACATAATCCCTTTCTCTTCAATAAGGCATTTTACACTATGCAATACAAAATATATAGTTTGCCATCATACACTTAACCGCTGCCTGCAAAAAAATGCAAAAAGTAATTCAGATAAACACACAGGTACGCATGAATAGACATGCAAAAAGCTGCATGCATACGGGGACTAAAATAAATCTGTTGAACACAAATATGAACTCAAGTTCACAGTCTAATTTTTAAAAGGACAAGTAACACAACAACAGAGAGATACAGAGTACATCTGTGTTTACTATACTAAAAGCAGAGTTGCAATGTGTTTAAAATCAGGAAACACAAAAATATTAGAAGGACACATTTACTCAACGATGGAGAAAACATAAAAATAATATGGACTTGCTTTGAAAGACAAGACACAAAGACTGCTTTTGCCAAGCAACGGGGCTAAAGCATGGATGTTTAACATAATGTTCCACGAGATTAATGAGCTTTCGACATTGCTTTTGACCAGGAAACGCAGCTGATGAGAAAGTCCAAGCTAATTTCTATCCACACTTTTTTACCCACATTGCTGTTGAGAAATACCTGGATTATAAAATTTACCCCTTTTTTACAATGACATTGAATTACTAAGCATCTACAATAAAGTGTGTTTTTTTCTTTTTTTCTGCATTAGTATTGAATTTAGATGAACCTTCAAAAGAACCAAATATGTGAATACACAAATAAGGACAGGCACATAGGTACACTGACAAAAGCATCTGTTAATAATTGGATCATATTCTTAAACAACCAGACACACTCAAACAGACAGACACACACACACACACACACACACACACACACACACACACACACACACACACGCACGCACACACACACACACACATGCATACACATGCACACGTTCAACACACCTCTCTGGCTCTTCAGAGAGAGCCAATTTATAGATACTGTACTGAAACCCCCTCACCACCTCTCATCTCCCACTTTGCCGTGCCATGCCCCTTTCCCTTCCCCATTCACCCATACAGAGACAGACCCCCCCCCCCCCCACACACACACACACACACACTGCCACAATCTACCGCCCTGCCACACATACCGGAGGGGAGGACACATCCCTCATAGCACCCAGGAAATTAACTTGACATTTGATGCAGACAGAAAAAATATATTTCGGTGGGGGGGAGGAAAAACAACAAAGTGTACTAAAGCAGAGATAGCATAAACCCATCCCTTGTTCACCCTTCCCCACCCTATTCCCCCTTAAGCCCAGGGATGCATTCGAAGGGGATTTCAGCGATCTGCAATGCAGACACCACTCGGTACCCACGGAAAAATGAGCTTCATCTTTTTCCTGTCCTTCCCAGTGTATGCTGTCTGTCCCTCTTTGTTTCCATCTTTTATGATGCCGGCGCTCCATTTTCATATCCACGTCCCCTCCCTTTGAGTTTGTGTCTTTCTATTTAGGATGAAGTTGAAAGAAAATGTAGAACAGTATTGGAGGGTTACTTGACGGCGCCTGCATTTGAAAATTAAAGCACAGCACTCCTTGTGAATACAAATATAATTTAAGTTAATAGGAGTATTTATTTTTTAGAATCATTGTTGTCATGCCATTTCTTTCAATTTATCATTCATCTTCTAAAATCATACCCCTGATTTATTCAAAAATCCCTTTGCTGAGTTGTTATATTTAAACATCTTTGGAAATTCGGTGTAATCCCTCAGAAATTAACATAATTTGAGAAAATAAACAATAAACATTTGCCCACTGGTTGCAATTTTGGATCAAGCAATAACAGCAGTCATCCCTATTACTTTCACATATACATCTATTACAGTGCACCTACAATTTCATGCAAGCAGACTAGAATATAAAGTGCAGCGTGATCTTGCATATGTTTGATAAGATTAACGATAGCATCAAAGGCTGCATAACCTCGGCAAGGAGCCCAAACACCACAAGCTAGACCAGACCACAATTAATACATCATTATGCTGCTACAGTTTATACCCGTGAACACACACAGCAAGACCGCCGACCAGCTAGTGTCTGTCTCAATATCCCCTGCATTAGACATGCAGGAATGTTAACATCATTATGCACAATTGTGAATGTCTGTCTGTGCCCTCCCCCCTTTTACTCCCCTACCATATTGTGTCTGCTGCTTAGTCTGTGTGTGTGTGTGTGTGTGTGTGTGTGTGTGTGTGTGTGTGTGTGTGTGTGTGTGTGTGTGTGTGTGTGTGTGTGTGTCAGACAGCATTATTTAAATATGTGTATGTAAGTTGAACCTATAACTAATTTGTTGCCTGGCTATGAGAACCTGTAAATGCAATAATGTCAAACCATGTCAACATTAAACATCAACATTTTGTTGAGGGAAGTGATGTTACAGGAATTTGTTTGATGATAAAATACAAGCTTTGCAAAACTATTTCATATTTGTATTGTATTGCTTACTTTTGGATTCATTATATAGACTTGAATAACAATCTGTAATACATTTTGATGAAACACACTGGCATATTTAACATCACACAAACTTTTTGTACTATGAATCGTGAAAATAATCTTAAAAAATGATGATATACAATTCATAAATTAAGCAAATGTAAACGTGTAAGTACACATTGAATGTGTTTGCACTGTCTGTGCTGATGCATCAGTGATATGGTCCTAAAGCTGTGCACAGGTAACCCTAGTGTTTTAAATATTTATGCTGAGAACCAAATCCAATATTCAGGAAAATAAATACGAGGATATTTTTCTATTCTTGGTTGAAGTAAAATGAAGACTGACCCATTTCATCGTCACCTAATCCTCCCAGTTACTGAACACATTCATAAAAATGGCACATGTTTGACAGAGTTGAAGTTGTTCCTGGGCGGCGAGGAGGCAAGCAGGAGCTTGTTCATTAGCACTAGCACTAGTGATATAACACCTGCTCTGCATTTCTCTGAGGTGGTACCGTCCAAATATTTCCTCATCCCAAAGCACACGTACTGCAATGCTGTTTGCATCCATAGTATTGTATTTCCATTCAGGGTGCTTTAGAGCAGCCTCTTAAGTGAACACTATTCATTTTGTTGCATCATGAAAAACAACACAAAGCGACAGGACATATTGTTTTGGCATTTGGAGCAAAACATATCTAGTATTTATAAGCAGAGGAAACTTAAAAAACTCTTGCTCAATAGTGCAAAAATAATAATAATAATAATAGTGCAGAATAATTGTGAAACCAATGAATTTGAATATTGTCCAGCAAGGGTTGTATACAAAGTGCTTGGCATCCCTCTGCTTATACAAACTCCCCTTCTGCCACCTCGCTATTCCTTGCTGCCGGCGATTTGCATTCATCTGCATGATTTTACAATGTGCATATCCTTTGTTCTGACTGTATGATGATGCAGAAGACCCCCCCCCCCCTCCTCTCGTGCAGCGCTATTACACAGCCCGCTGAACGCTACTTGGATATTAAAATCTATATATATTTTTGTTTGAATTATAAATTCATATGGCAAGATTTCCACAAATACCAGACTCGCCCTGTAGTACACCAATGAAGATGTAGTCCCTTAGAATGAGAAAGAAGGAGTATGTTTTAGTTTTGAGGCATTTTTGCACAACTCAGGAAACGACCTCTTGTGCTATCGCTAAGAGGCATGAGCATCTGCAGTATATAACACAGAGAAGGGATTGCACCCAAGCATGAAATATGGAATTACCTGACATGTAGGGAACAAAATAAAAATGATAGATTGAGAGTAAATTATTGAAAAGAAAAAAAATACCTTTTACATATTTTAAAAAATAATATTATTTTCTTCTTCTGTTGCCTCTCCTACTTTAGTTATATTTAATCATTAGTTGCTTTTGCATTTTGTCATCACAAATGAGGAAGCCTTTGCGTTTAGCATGCTATCTTCCCTGTTTAAATTTGTTCATTTTGATGTTAGTAAATATACCTGCTGCAAAGCTTTCCTGTAGTATTAAGTCTTTCTTCTCTGTTGTTGTTTTATCTGAGACAACATGCACACACACGCTGATGCTTTAGCACTCCTTAATCATGCAGACAAATGCAGACGACTTCATTAATCGCGCGGGGCTTCCACTGATGATACACAAGCCGGCCTACAACTAAAGCGTTTATATCCACAAATGCGGGCGCCACATTATAAATACTTACCCCTGCTGGCACCGTAATAGTAAGCAGCTGCACTCTAAAATATAAATGTTGGGTGTATAATTATGAGTATAGCATAGCAAATGAGACGGTGCAATGTAAACAAACTAATAGTAAACATTCAATGTTTGCATGCTTATCATATTTTTGTATTGTCAGAGCAGTGAAAAAAGACCAATCGTCATCGGAGAAATGTTAAAATAGATACCTTGTCCTTATTTTCAGGTGGTAACCTATATTGTCAAAGTACATCTGTATCTGCAAAGATAAGAAGCTGCTCTGGTTTCCTGTTGCAGCTTTAAACCCATGACCCTGCAACATTCTGTACACAGGTAATGGCTGATGGTGGAAACGTCTACCTCTAACTAAATAATGCAAAATAAGATATAGATATAGGTTTCTCTAAAGATGATATTTTTTTTAAATGTTTGCAAAGATGTTGCGTTTTCTGTAGCTTATTAGATCATCTAGTGAAACCTATTGAAGCAGAATCAGAAAGTTTGCTTTTTGATGCTATGTAGCAAGGTGTTGAATATATAAAGCTATTGACCCAACTCTAGTGTGTAGTAAAACAATCCTGAGCCCTCAGTTAAGAACTGCCTCTTTCACAAAAGGCTAAAGGTTTTCACAGTGGCCTTTAAACACCTGATTAACACAATCAACAATAAAGCTGGTTCCACTCGATATAACCTACAATGAAAAAGCAGCATTCCTAAATGCTAAACTAAATTTATGCTGGAATACAAATATGTGTAGTGTAGATACAGAAATATATCAATGTTATAAGATATTCCATTTGAAGCAGTGCTATAGTGGCAAAAGCGTTAATTTTATACAAAAAAATGTAATTTGTGGAAACGTACTGCAGAGTTCGCTATAGGGCTCCATCTCCCTGTGGTATATTCTAGATGGCTACAGACTTGAGCACTGACTTTTCCTACACAGTGACTTGCCCTGCCCTTCTAATTGGCCCTTTTGAGCAGTCCGCCAAATGTGTGTGAGAGTATTGGGAGTAATTAGGACAAGTAACACCACCGCACACACTGAGGCCCATGGGCGCTGACATACCACCTCTTTCGTCAGCCACTTATTTTTTTCTAGCGTCACCAAGAAATAAACTTTTGAACTCTGAGAACTCTCCACTGAGAATGTGTAGAATCACCTGTGTATTTTCATTTGGCTTCATTTTTTTACACCAAGGGGTTCACTGTGTGGTATTGTCTGATCATCGAGAACATAGCAAACCAGCGTGGCAAAACCAGTGCTCCTGGATATGTTCTGCTGACAGTGGCAGTCAATCATTACAGCTAATTGTGCGCAGTGTGTAACCGACACTTCCACCACCTCAGCCTCTGTGGAGTTCACCTCGTTGTCATACAAATGAGGTCAAAGTTGAAATCAAGACAGCATTGATGATAATAAGCTGCTATAGTAGCTGCTATAGTAAAATGATAAATATTCCCTTGTCATTAGAATGAACTTAGCTCATTAAAATGTTTGTTTCTCTTTAATAACATAAAACATCATTTAATAATGGCTGGAGGTCTAATTGATAGAGGACCTTGTCTAAATCACTTCCTGGTTGATGCTACTCTTTGAGAGAGAGAGAAAGAGAGAGAGAAAGAGAGAGAGAGAGTGTGTGTGTGTGTGTGTGTGTGTGTGTGTGTGTGTGTGTGTGTGTGTGTGTGTGTGTGTGTGTGTGTTTTGTTGTTGCAATGATGAACAGTGAACAGTAACCTCGGTTTCCCCCGTGCTTTTTGTCTTTGGTATGGATCACAGGGCAAAGAATGGGTCATGGGATTTGATATTGCTCACATTGCCTGAGCTCCCTGTTATTCTGTTTACAGTGTCCTCTGGACCACTACTAACATCTATGCCTTTCTCCAACTCACACATGGGCTAACTTTGCTGCAGGCAAATAGACACACGTTAACACAGACTCACACAAAAGCAAAGATAGGAACAAGGGGGGCAACCAAACCCCTGCCAACAAAAATGTTGCTGTTTTTGACGATTTCAATATTGTATTTAAATTTGTCAGATAATTATCAAAATCATTTGTCTAGTAAATAATTCAGAGCTAAGTGATTTGTAAATTTAAAAAAGCAACAACGATTATGTTGCCATGCTTGCAGCACATTCTTAGAGTTTCATTGGGGAAAAAAAATGATACAAACAAAACACTTAATGTTGAGTCGACACATTTAGATGATAGAGGCTAATACGGCACAAACATATTTTGGTTTATTAACTCAAGCTCACCTCATGTGGGTCCAATGGACAGAAAAATCCAAGAGATCTGTCCTTGACCTGTACTTCCTGCTGTCTGCAGTTCTCCACCGCTCTCCATCTCCATCACTGCAGCAATAAAAGCACACACAGGCAAGGAGTGAATACGTTTACTTACACTTGACCTTTACATGTTGCGAAATTCTACTTGAGCTAATCACAATTAACGTGTTTACACACAAAAAAAGGAAAAGAAACCAAAAGCACAGTTATCAAAGAAGGAAACAGAGGTAGCATTTATCATTGCTAAGTTGACTTGCAGGCATTCAAATTGGCAATAACTTTGTGCAAATGTCTTCTCAAGTCAAACTGAAACTGAGTACCTTTTTATGGCACAGGAGCATCTGCTTTGCAAATCCGAAGGTCTTTGGAGTTATGTTTTTTCATACTTTAAAATATCAATGTGAAACTTTGCTGAGGTGTTAAAATAGAGGTCAAAAGTTGTATTATTGATGCATAGTCATAGATAGTTTACTTAATAATGTCATATTAAAACTGAGATCATTTCAGTATACGTCTTTCAGGCTCATTCGGACGTATCGCATTAACAACGATTCATGCAAACGGGAAATTCCATAAAACTTCCTCATTTGTGAAAAATAAGTTTCTTCGTTTACTTGAGGTGTATTTTTGCGGTCATTGGTATGCTAAATCGATTTCACTGCTTATTAATACATTATAATATGGGTAACATACTGATCAGTTGTTTTCCATAAAGTGCTAATGCTTGTAATCATCAAACGATTAAAACTTTCCCAATTTAAAGAGTCCTCCATCTATTTTATTATTGTAGTAAGAAGACTATAGGATCATATGGCTGACTTAACTTGTTTCGTTTCTGGTTCAAAATATGTATTTCTTCTATCGTTTACTGATGGACTACAGCCATGCATAGCCTGTAGCCAACTTCTGAACAATCTGTGTGTTAGCTTTGTTTATTCGCTCCGAGCCAGTTGATGAAAATGCACCTTTTTAACATTTCTTTTTCTTTCTGACATTTCAAAAGTTTGTAAAATTAGCTTAAAAGTTGAATGGAGACACGGATAGTGCCGTGATCAAGGTCAAAAATGAAATGGAAAAGTCCATTTGAGCTCAAAAGTAATTATTTTAGATTGTAACAGCAGTTTGAGACAAACGTGTTGATCTCACACAGTAACATGGCAATGACCTTGAATGCATCCTTAAAAAATTGAGGGTTAAAGTCTTTCTATTGGTTGTTGTGCATTAATCCTGTTATTACTACTGACACTATCCTCATGTGAAAATAGCTTTCAAAAACTAGTCGGATGTCAAAAATACTGGTGTTGAACAAGAATCACGAAAGAAAGTTTGCTTTTTATATTATATTAAGCAGTTAATTTTATCCTTTGATTTTCACATGGTGGCTATTATGACTGATGATATATCATACACACACACACACACACACATACACACACACACACACATACACACACACACACACATACACACACACACACACACACACACACACACACACACACACACACACCTACACACACACTCACTCACACACATACACACTGTACATATTTTTTTTTCTTCTGGATTTCATTTCTCCTGTGTTTCTAAATAATTGTGAGGCTCTTCTGGCATGTCAATATCGAACTGACAGATGCCACCTTTTATTAGAGCTCCATATCAAAGCGCACACTCTCTCACACACACACATACATACATAACCAAACACTTGCACACACTCACTGTCACAATGCTGCATGTCAACATAAATAATACAACCACAAAAGAATCTTATGATTAAGGTATTTTTCCCATTTTATTCATGATTTTGATCCATCCTTCAAACTAAAAAAAATGCATTAAATCCATACAAGTAGTTGGAACAACAGACAATCATAATCGTTCAATTCAATTAACACTTTAGAAATGGAAAGAACCAATAAAAACTATGAGGATATATGTATGCAGGGCATATTCTCATACTCCCATTGCAATGATCTATGCTGTTCAGAGTATGTTATGCAGTTGTGTGACAAACCAGTGTGGTGTGCGTGTGTGTGTGTGTGTGTGTGTGTGTGTGTGTGTGTGTGTGTGTGTGTGTGTGTGTGTGTGTGTGTGTGTGTGCATTTCTAGCCCTACGGCAGGGTTTAGGGTAACTACACAGCTCTCCCCCTGCACCTTCACCCCGTTCCCTTTGCGGCTTGTGTGGCTTGTCTCATCCCATCTCCCTCCTGCTCCTCTATCTCCCTCCTCCGCTCGGCTCCCCCTCTCCTCACCACTACTCTGCTTCTAGCCTACATGTGTGTGCAGTGTGGGTGGATGGGGGGGGGGGTGCTATGCTGGCCACGACGGTGCCAAGAATCGGCCTCTGCTTTTTCTAGATGCAGAGGATTCTAAATATGATGTAAATTGCGTATGTATACATATGACACACAATCAGGAATCATAGGAGGAACATATACCTACAGTGACGGAAATATATATGCTGAGTGAGATGCACTGATTTGAAACACAGTGTAAGAAATGTAAAAATGAGAGAACAACATCTCCCTGAAGAGTGTAGTGATGCAGAACTGACTATGCCTTTCTTAAACTGTGTGACTCCTCACCAATTGCACCTACATATATGACAAAAAGAAGTAGTCAAAGAGCAAAAGCACTTCCTTCACGAGAGGTGTGTCTACTCTCCACCTCTGTGGCTTTCAGTGTTTCATTATCCAAAGTCTAGGTCTGCTTTGCCACCCAGCTCCCCCATGCTGCCTGTCTCATTTCCTCCCGGTAACAATCCATTAGGCAACGCCAGGCTCAAACACGCAGTCGCTTAATTATTCTCACTTCTTTGGCAGCACGACGGGGCGTACCACTCATCAGAGGAAACAGGGGAACAGGCGCAGCTGATATTTTATATATACTTTATGCATGTGAAAAGAGGCAACAGGCTTACTATAACAAATCAAATAAACACAATATCCACGTACATAATTCTAGTATAGGAACATGATCACTTCCAGATGAATACACACACACACACACACGTCCACACAAACACACACACACACACACACACACACACACACACACACACACACACACACACACACACACACACAGCATGTGTCTCTAGAAACAAATTGAAACATCAATGAACCATTCTAATCAAAACTGTAATTGCAGTCCACTTTCCATAACATATTTCTGGTTAATCGTATGTGTGTGTGTGTGTGTGTGTGTGTGTGTGTGTGTGTGTGTGTGTGTGTGTGTGTGTGTGTGTGTGTGTGTGTGTGTGTGTGTGTGTGTGTCAATGCCCAAAAAAACAGGTATTAGTGGTGGCATAATTCATCTTGGATAATTTCCTGCACATTCTTCCTCATGCTATGCCTCAGGAGCACTTCAGGATGAAAGAGAATGCTAATGCTGTGTCTGTATCTCGCTGAACAATGTGTATTTGTGGGTTTTACGTATGTGTGTGTGTGTGTGTGTGTGTGTGTGTGTGTGTGTGTGTGTGTGTGTGTGTGTGTGTGTGTGTGTGTGTGTGTGTGTGTTGATTGTGTGTGCTGCCTCACTAAGCACAGTTATGATAATTAACAGATAGCAGAGGTCATCCACAATGTGTGTATGTGACAGTGATAGTGAGTAAGACAGAAAAATGATAGGTGGAACATAGAGCGCTGACTTCTTTCTCTGCTCTAAAGCATTTGTTGAAGTAGATTCTAAGTGTAACAGAAGAATTACTTTCACAAAGACGCACATGCATTTGTGATACATGCAATATGTTGACTTTTATTCTAATGGTGAGTGACACTTTAAAGTGGCAAGCTCTGGTTGAAGATTATGGCAATTATGAACTGCTTAATACCTTAAATAAACATAATAATCGGTAACATGAAATATTTGAATCTTTGAATAGGTGATTTTTTTGAATAAATGATCTGTGTTGCGATGATTCCTCAAATTGACCTCAATGAAAGACAACCTACCAATTGCTTCTTGTGCAGAAAATGCAGAGCAATTGTTAACTGATATTCTTAAATACGACCAAAGACCGGTTCAGTTTGGGTGGTGCTCGTATTAGCATGCCATGCATTAGAAAGCTAAACGCTGGCTGATCTCGTAGGTGACAGTAATCGAGGGAATTAATACATGCAAATGAAACGCTCAGCATGCAGAGCGGCCGATGACAGTAATTGAATAATCGACTTTCAGAGCGCTGCGTTCCTCTCCATATACCACACAGAAATTTGTATGCGTTAATGTGTATGCGTGCGTGTGTCTATGCCAGCGGACATTTTAGGTCTACCCTCCTCACACTCTCACTCCTGCCAAACGCCTTAAGATGGTGGCACCTTGAGGCAGAGAGAGACACTCATAGAGAAGCCAACCTCCTCCTCCTTTTCCCCCTTCCTCCACCTCGGGTCTTCACGACAACACAGGACAGGCTCCCCTTCCTAACCCTTAGCCTCCCTAATAAATATTTAATTCACCCCTCTCTAATAAGGATATTAGGCGAGTACACCCCAGCCCTGGCGTATATGGATGAGTCCTTTCTCATCAAATTTACATAAAAGAGCCAGATGCTAATGCGAGCATAGCACCGACTGCTCACTATTCTATATGCACTGGTATGGCTTCCTAGTACGAGAGCCCATATAATTTAATTGCCGAACAGCATATATTTTTCAAATGGTTCCCCATATTCAAATCACATCTGGGCCTCAATACCATATGCTTTACAGAGAGTGCGAAGACGGGCATATTTTAATTATAGCGGCAGCACGACTACAGTACTTATGCTTATTTAATGTTTTCCGAAGCCCCTCCTCTTCTATGAAATAAAAATACTGACGTGGTTATGCATAATATGAAAAGAAAAATCTGGATTTTGAGACATTGAGTACAGGTACGTTGGGTTTTACGGTCAGGGCTTATTGAAACATGAATTGTCATTTTAACAATAAGAGCCAATTAAGGTCTTGAAACTAGGAGTTTACTGAAGCAAAATTACACAAATACAGTGAAAGACAATTAGCACGATCATTAAGAGAAAGGTACCTTGATCCTGAGAGTTTGTGGACGTACATAAGAAAAAACAACATGCAGACTACTTACAGAGTATAACATATTTCACGATGAGACTGAGCACCCCGATGTTTGTAATTAATAGAGGATGAATAATGCAGTGACACGAAATATATTATTTACTCCCTTTTATCTTCAAGGAAAATTCAAAGCATATTTCAGATGCAATTATACTAATTTATTTATAGTGCATAGTATTTGAATAATCAAAAGCCAACGGAGCACAGATATCCTAGAAGACAGGCTGATAGCCGGCGTTAGTGCAAAAATAGCATTTATACACACGGCCTTATTGTGCATGACTGCTGCCGCACCATTGCTATCTAATAGGGAAGCAACGTGCAAGTATAATGTTGTTAGCATTATTTTCTTTGGCAATATATCTACAACGTGTAAAACATGGCATTTGCGTCAGATTCTGTATGTTAGGCAACATTTGCGGTTACATTTTGTATAACAATAAAGGTAATACAAAATAAATGTTGGCATCATATGACTTTAAGCAACAAAATTCAAGCAACAATGCCAAAATATATTTTTGGATACATTTATATTTTGTAATGTGTTTACACTTAAAAGAAACACAGAGACAAGATAACCATGTTATCTTAATAATGTCTAAAGATGATTACAAACAAATAAAAGGAAGAGTTAAAAAATAATAAAAAAGGACAGTTATTATCCTCAAAAATCTAAACAGAACTTCAGGATGGTTGAACTCATATTAAAATCTATTTTTCTATTATTTGATCTCACTTCTTGACTAAGATATTAGCAGTATCCTTTTTCTTGAACCTTCACTTATAACTGTGAGCTTAATGTACAATTAAAGGAATAAATAAAAGCTAAGTATTTTAAATAGGCTGACCATATTTCTAATAATCATAGTTATTGTCATATTCCTTAGTTTCAGAGCATCTGTGTCATGAAAGTGGTGTTTCACTGACACATTTTCTTGGAGCCATTTTTAGGTCTAAGCTGGATTTCTACTGAGTTGTAAAACTGTAGAAGTCTGTTTTAGCCGCATGTTACTCTGTATGTCAAAACGATTAAAGATTATTTATATACCACAAGAGCTGAACCATCTAATCATATGAGACCGCAGCAAAGCCACACCATACCGGCAACACAACTATATCACTTTCAAACACAATCCCAAAGTGTTATGTGTGGAATAGATCTTTGACGGTCTGCTAGCATGTCGGCCATGCATATTGTCGCAGTTAGCTGATGGGGAGGGCCATACAGCGTGGCAGAGCACAGCATGCCTGCTGCTCCCCACAAGACGCTCAAGTGGCCATGCATGATGTCATTAAAAAGGGCCCAACCATGACATTCCTCTGTGGCTTATTGGCAAGTTATGGCTGGCTGGTCTGTTATGAAGTGAGGTCAATCAGATCCCTATTAATCTGCAATGACACCATTAATGAAGCCGATGACGCCTTTTGACTCTTTATGTATGTCAGTATGTGTGTAAGAGGGCCAATGTACAGTCTTAGACTTTGTTTTGTGATATATGTTATACATTCATTTATTATTAATTATGATGTTTACCGAGAGAACTAGAGAAACTTAAACTAAATCAACAACCAATGGATGTGCAGTTACCTGGCAGGTCATTAACACCATAATGTGTCTAGAATGAGCCACGGATAGAGAGAGAGAGAGAGAGAGAGAGAGAGAGAGAGAGAGAGAGAGAGAGAGAGAGAGAGAGAGAGAGAGAGAGAGAGTTGGTGGCATTATGGTTTCTTGCATTGAGCAGTCTACACACAAAAATACACACACACACAAACACACACACACACACGTAGACAGACAAACATACAGAGAAAAAACAGGAATCTGTCCTGCACTGGCAGGGGCTGATGCTGCCATGCGCACGGTGATCTCACCTACCGTTGCCGTGGCGACACCAACCAGAGGGAAAAGCCTTATTGTGTGTGCGCATGCGTGTGTGTGTGTGTGTGTGTGTGTGTGTGTGTGTGTGTGTGTGTGTGTGTGTGTGTGTGTGTGTGTGTGTGTGTGTGTGTGTGTATGCGCTTGTGATTGTGACAGAAGCTTGAGCTGGAGGAAGAGAGGGAGGAAGAGAGGGAGGAGGAGGAGGAGGAGGAAGGGGAGGAGGAGGAAGAGGAGGAGGAGGAGGAGGAGAAGGAGGAGGAGGAAGAGGAGGAGGGCCTACAGGAATTCACATTGTGCCTAGCTTGTTTAAGGTTTATGCCTCATTCACTTACTACACTTTATCAGGGGGAATACTGAACCGGCCCTTTCAATTATCAAGGCCATAAATTCAGCATGGCTGTGTCGTTAAAATAGCCGGCCAGTGCTTTAATAGGGAAAGGCCAGTATATGGGAAGGGAAAGGGTGCATGCCAATTAATTTGCATAAGCTATATTGTGAGACAAAGATAAACAGGAAAAGAAGCATGCAAGGTTTCATGAATACCTGATTAAACACTGACAAGCATACAGATGCATGCAGGCAAGCACACATATTGCACATGTAAACTTCACCACTGCTGGCACATCACTACCCCTATTTCTCTTTAGGCAAACAGACAAAAATAACCTCCCCTATACCAGCTGGTATTGTTGAATTATATTAGTGATGAAGAGCTAACTCAGACTAAGGGTCATCTGCTCATCAATGGGTGGTGGTGGCCTGGCTTGCACCACAGCCATGAATGCACTGAATTCATTACCCCTGGTGCACAGATGGTGTCTGGCTGCCTGTCTCAAGTTCAAGTTCATGTCCAGGAGACACACACACACACACACACACACACACACAGAAATGGCAGAGACATGGCCCAAGCCAGACAAACAGACGTTGTTGACTGAGACACAGCCATTGTTCCCTTTCATCAACAAGATGTAGTGGCTTCACTAGCTATCCGAGACGCCTGGGTCAGTTAATTGCAGTAAAACACACACACACACACACACACACACACACACACACACACACACACACACACACACACACACATACACACACATGCAAACACAGACATGAATATTATATAGATGCAAATGCAGCGTCTCACCCACCACAAGCCCCAACCGCATGAATACAGCCCTGCATTTCTGGTCCTGGATCAAAATGTTTTGTCTGGAGCTAATATTGCAGAATATGACAACTTTTCCTTCAAATAAAAAAGAGACATATAACTAATCATTTTGTTATTGCAAAACAATCTGGGAGTATGCCGCAATGAGTAACAAAAAATAGAGCCATGCAACACATGCATTAACAAATGGCACCCGTACGACAACTATATTTACACCCTTTGTCTGGCACAGAAATTACCCTGGGCTGATACATATTATGAACCTGCTCCTGCACCTGCCATACAGAGGCAAAGAGGAAGCACATAAAAACCCCGGGAACGCTCATATAAAATATGCTGATTGCCTATCCAATGAATATGAAAACACCTTCCATGGTCGCCATGGTTTTGTTACTCAACAAATCACGTGACAACAATGGCTGCGGCGCACTGTATGTGTGAGCGTGGAAGGAGGGCACAGCCAAGCGCATAGCACCCATTTACTGAGGAGAAGGAAAGGGGACTGTCACCACCTATTCCTACACGCATAGTCAAATCACACGGCTATATTTATATATATGGAAATAGGGCTCTTTGAAATGAATGGCGGGGCCTTTCTTTCGCACCAACATGCAGGAACACATCTATAAATAATATAAAAGCCTTCTTTTGGCAACCTCACGCACTAGAAGACACAATTCAGACTAATTTATAGACACGCGGGGAAGAGGCTAAATTAACTTTACAGTATCAGGTACATTTTAAATTTAGAAAAGGAGTCCACGGCATCATCACAGATAGAGCATACAGTTAATTGTTTTCAAGGACTCACTGCAACAATGGTTGTCAGTGTTCATAAAAAAAAGCTCTACTGTGAACCATATTGGTAAGATTTATTCAATTTCCAGAGACAGGCAGTAAAGACCATGCAAACCGCTGCTAACGAATGCTGCATCTCTCCTCCAAGCAGCACAGGAGTACTGAAGGAAGCTAAGAAAGAAGCTGCATGCAAGTGTGGTTTGCAGTGGTTTAAACATGAGATGCTGCTCTCTTCTGGCAACTGTACATTTTAGCATTGCATTTCCCGACTACGTGGATTAAGGTCCTTTTGAATTAGACGCCTTGATCATGGACTTATAGATTTGTTGAGTGAAAATTCAAGCCAGAAATGTCATCTATCTTGTGTATACCGATGTCAAAACTGTAAACATCTAAACAGTATACTGCATAGGCCTGAATATAAATACACAAGAGCCGTTGTTTTCTCAATGTCTTGCTCAACTGAACTCACAAAATGTGCAATTGTTTCTATAAGAATAGGTACAAAAAACTGTACATGTTCTATGGAAGAAGCAAAGTGGGATTTCTGGATAAAACATAGCGACTGACATGAAGTGGAGCCTTAGTTACAGATCCTACATTTTTTTCCCTACAGTCTGGGTTGTCATTTGTGGCCCCCACACTTGAAAACAGTGTTCTCTTTCATACAGCTAGACGACTATTGCAATCGACTTAACCGAGGACAATAAAACTTGTTTTATTCAGCGTTTCTCAACCCAAATTGTATTCTCAAATTTTCTTTGGGGTATACAACCAGGTATTGTATGCCGTCTTTGACAGGGGTCGAGAACAAGAGACATTAGTTTTGTCTGACAGTGTGAGAATGTCGGCAAGAGACCTTTTCAGCGAAGGCAGTGTTGAATTCAGCCACTATGGCTCTGTTTAACACTGCACTGAATAATCCTCTGTTGTAAAAAAAAAAAAGTCAGGGTCACAAATTTCTGAACATATGCTAAACTAGAACTATGACCGAATCAGATATTTTGAAAGCTGAAAATAGAAAGGGATGTACACCTTCAACAGGACTACAATCAATGTGGATGAATATAAATGATTGTCAAACCATGTCATAAAAACAAGCAGGCATGTTATAAACACGTGGTGCTGGAAGCAGCCTATCATCTGTGGATGTAACAGCCACCTCAAGCTGTGTGGGGTTGGGGAAAAAAAACACATTTATGAACAAATAATTACAACTAAGCCATAAGTGCTGATTTAAACCGTTAATTAAATAATACATCAATTGTACCACTGTATTTTTGTACATGTATATGACACCTTCCCTTTGACCTATGATTCATTGTAGGTGGAGTCATCCCTAAAGCACTGATTTACCAATATTCCACTTGTATGTTTTTTCCCTACACAATTGTATGTTTCCAGAAATGGCACATATGTTTCTGACAATGCGTTTTCCATAAAGCTTTAAACGCAAATCCACCCACGATCAAGTTCAAATAAACAATGCACAAACACGTCACCTATTGAAACGCCCCAGACGTCTTTGTGAAACATTATCTGCGCTTCTCCTAATTCTTGGGAGTACAACAACTGGATCCGCGCGCTGAAATGAGGCCATGCAGGATTCCATACTTGCAGCACATCCCTTTCAAATGCATACACCCGGATAGTTTTAAGATAATGACCCAAAGCCCTCATTATCAGTACAATTGGCGAGACATTACGCATTCAAGACCGTTACTACTCCAAGTTTAGGAGCGCCGCGTCGGCTGGGGCTGGGAAACGTCGCCTCTTTCTTTGGGGATGCAGATGAGTCTGGTGCACTTGACGTCTTTTCATGACCCCTGTCGGCCCCCATCCCCCTCCCAGCCCCTCCAGGCCCTCACGGCGCTGTCTGTCATATTGGGCCTGGGCATGGCATTGCCACTTGCCCCACCGAGCGTGGGAATGGGATCGTCCAGTCGTTCACATCTCCTGCACTGCGGTTAACGGAATCAATTAAGCAGGCCCGACCCCCCCACACGTTTCCCCAATCCCCTCACCCCTTACCCCCTCCTCTCCCTCCTCTTCTGCCACCTCCCTCCTTCTCCTAACCCCAATCCCCCACCATCTCTCCATTTTTGTCAGTTCAGTATACGTCCTAATTATTACTGTTTGGGATGCCAGCGCCGTTTCCTGGCCGGACTTGATCATGCTGAAATAAGAAGCACACGTGGGTTGCAGCAGAAGCCATAAAAGTTACTGTTTCACTCCCACGAAATGCTCAATATGAGATGCCATTCAAATGAGAGAACATTTAAAGTAATACCTTATGTTAAAGGATCGCATAGGCTGTACATTTACCATGCACTGTCTGTTTAGTGTGTGTGTGTGTGTGTGTGTGTGTGTGTGTGTGTGTGTGTGTGTGTGTGTGTGTGTGTGTGTGTGCATGTTTAAATCTGGATAGATTGGCACAGGTATACATTATGTTCCTGAAAATAGAGAATCATCACATTAAAATAAAGCAAAATGAAAGCTATCAAATACATAAACGTAGAAAAAGGAAAGCACAATCTCAATAATAATGTCATATGAATAACAGCTGGTCCATGGGATAATTTAATAATATGTCATGAGTCCTCCAAGTCTTCGACGAGTCTGGAAGTAGTTTTTACTTTCGGTTATCTAGCTTTATGACGAGCAGAACACTCATACAGCTAGATAACCAAAGATAACAACCCACTTCCCAATCTTCAGCAATAATCCACATGTACATTTCCTCTTCTGGTCTCCAAGTTCCCAGCTCTCCGATCTCAAATATGTAAAGCAAAAGTAATCGGTGTCCTTTTTTCAAGTCACATTGTGTATTATATTCCTTATATTCCCTTCTTGCCATTGAGGGCCACTATTGCACAGCCCGAAGTGTTATACACCCGGCGTAAAAAGAGAGCAATTCTTCGGAAAAATTATATATAATCCCAATGTTAATGTCATATTCGCTTGACATTACCCAATAGTATTGAGCTGAAGAAGGCCTTGAAAATCGCGGGTAAGGTGCAGTCATCCTTGCACATGGGCCCTAATTTGCAATGCAAATAACTCCAATCCCACAAAAGGCTCTTTCGCCTGTATTAAGTCGTTGGTGGTAGAAATGTATATCCTGTGAGGCCGGCGGAGAAGAAACACGGTAGAGAAGGGGGAAAATCCGGTTTTCCTGTGGAAAGAGCAATAACGGCACAGGGAATTACGACGCAAATGTTTCGGATTTTGAAGACAGGAGGTTGTTTTTTGGTCAAAGAATTAAGTTGTCCGCTCACATCCAGCGTTTACTTAAAGAGGGATACAGCCGATGACTCTGAGCCAAAGGGTCCGTTCTGCGGGCTGCATGGTCGGTCGGTCTGAACAGAGTGGGGGAATAAGGGCCATCCCCAAACGATAGGGGGGCTGGGGGTGGCCAAAATATGGACCAACCCCAGTGAGGTCAAAGGCCTCGGACCACGACAGTGTAACTGCGGTGATGTCATAAAAAAAAAAAATCGCAATTGCACCCTGCTATCCATGCACAATCTCCATCTATTACAGTGAGCGCGCTGGAATAAGTCCGCCTTGCACCGAGCAGTCTGCACGCACTCGCACACTCACACGGGGATGCACATGGATAGCAAGGAAACCATGTGATTTTTACACAGAGAAAAAGGGCATTCAACTGTTGTTAATGGAAGATGCGATCAGGTTTGGTAACGACGAGACAATAAAAATGAAACAACTCTGCGAGAGCATCCCGGAGCTGCCTGAGCGCCAGCATCTTCTGCCTCCTGCGCAGGCTGCCTTTTCTATTCGCAATAACACGCTACCCGCTCGCTTCTTCCTTCTCCAATAAGAGGTACCGCTGTATGACTTAAATTAATCTCACGTGCTCGGTTTTGCGTCGAATTCCTTACTAACCCCGTGTGTTTTGTGTCATCGTCGCATCCGAAGGGTAGACTACAATGCCATTCAGGTAGCCGGGCGATGTCGCCTCACGCAAAATAAAGACCAAGCGCTTCACCCTGTACCAGTGTGAGTGAACTCGCTTA
This sequence comes from Clinocottus analis, assembly GCF_023055335.1. Lineage (NCBI taxonomy): Eukaryota > Metazoa > Chordata > Actinopteri > Perciformes > Cottidae > Clinocottus > Clinocottus analis. Next base: position 14,607,544 of record NW_027176229.1, on the reverse strand, counting down.
CTTTTCCACAGACATGGAAGCAGTTAACCGATAGCTTAGCGCAAATGGGTTAATATATAGGAGCTTTGAAAGTGGGTCAACAATAACAAGCAGTGGAACATGTGATGGATCATGCGCAGGAGCATGCAACTGCAGGATAGCGAGTCTGTGTGTGCACAACTTTGATTCTGTTTGGACCATAAAACAATCCCAATACAGGAGGAGAAAAAGTGAGCCTCTGACATCAATCGACTTAATTAGTGTGTGTCTGCATGTGTGAGAGAGCTTGTGTGTGTCTGTGCGTGTGGATGCCTGTGTTTGCGCGCCTGCGCGCGTGTGACTGGAGAATTGAAGTATCAGGTGATGATAAATTAACACCGTATTATTTGACAATGGCATTATCAGCTTCTTTTTTTCTCTGCAGGAGTCCCATTGACTTGCTACAGTTTTAGATCTGCTCTCAACTTTACTCGTCGGTGGGAGGGGCAAATCAGAGGTGTTTTAATGAGTCACAAGGCCTGTGCATTTCAAAAAGGGATCTCTTAACAGAACTTTGTCTCTCAAATGTTCAGCCACAGTTCTTCCATTTGTATGCCTTTGTCTCACTCCTCCCTTTCTAAATCAGATATTCCACCTGCAGCATGTGACACAGTTATTTGTCCAAATGTCACTTGCACTATATGGAAAATATTGCAAATTCACAAATGTACTATTTAGCTCTTTTTTTTTCTTAGAGCCGATTTCGACACATCCACAATCAGCATGTCCCCCTGATGTGGCGCTGGTGAATATAACTGTAAGGCCAACTTGACATAATTAAGATCAACAGTATAAAGCACACCTCATTAGGGTAAATGAGGCTTCAGAATAGGCCTCCCACACAGAGGCCACGGTTTAATCACTGCACATCATTTTTGAAACTTACAACCTGCTGATCCTCTAGAAATTACAATGTTACTGTGCTACGAAGCCCACAAATACCAGAAGGGCACGATAGGTGTATTATTAGCTGCATTACATGAAACAACTAGAATTTCCTTTGTAATAACACATTAAAATGAACGTGTTGTATATTAAATACTTTGTCTGGAGATTTTGGTGACCTTACTTATTCAATGTGAACCAAACTTTCTACTTTGGTTTCAACACATTTCATCTCGTTTCAGGGAGAACAAAATGCTGACGTGTTTCTGCACGAAAATGAATCTGTCCATTTGTATGATTTCTAATCTCAAACACATCGCTAACAAAAATACATACATGTAAAATAAAAAAGATGTTCATATGTGTATATTATATAGGTATATAAATATATAGCTGTGCATGAGGCAGACTTTGGTAAGTTACCAATCAGAATACACTTGCTTTTAAACTGTGCCAAAAAGTCTAATCAGTGCCTCCTCATTCCAAAGTGTGAAGAAACACTCACTCACAAACTTCGCATTTCCTTCTAAATACGTGGAATCTCGCCATGAAGCGTCAGTCGTAATCAACTTTTGATACAACAAATGCATTTCTATATAGCCTTACATTCAACGTGTGCGAAACCTTTACGCACACGATCGCCTTTACGTACCCTATTAAAACAGGCACAAAAGTTGCACTTACTTCCTCGAGGCGAGTCAAATCACTGCAATCGACCAGAAAGCGTCCCAAGCAGGGGAAGAACAGTTGGCTCCGAGTGTACCGTGATGTGGTATGTTCCCCTCACATATCCCAGCCGTAATATTTGGTGAGGGGTAGGGGGGAGGGGGGGCATCACTTTAAAATTGCCGTTAACACTCAGTTGCTTGCATTAGTCGTGCTTCGGCTGCTCTGTGCAAAGCATGAGCATATCCCAAGCACATGATAGACGAATAGAAGGAGGGGAGGGAGGGATGAGGAGAGGGAGCGAGATGTAGGGAGGGAGACAACTTTCCCATAACGTCTACAAGCACCAAATAGAAAAGTGCATGCACAGTTGAGCTCTCCGAGTGTGCAAGTTTTTTTTTTCCCCCTGTTGGTGGCGGGGTGGGAGGAGGTGATGATGAAGAGGAGGAGGAGAAGGGAGGAGGGGGTGGGGGGCATAGTCCATCCTTCTGTGTGAGGAGAGGACGTGCTCTGAAATTCAAACAAGTTCCCTCGGTTCTTTTGTTGCACGCACGAACTGAGGCAGCATTGTTCGCGGTCTGGCGTGGACCTCTCCCTCCTTTTCCCTGACCAGGTTACGAAGTGAGCCCCGCAGTTGGGTGGTAATGAATTTGCTGCAGGCGCTTCGCTAACACGCTTTGACAAACGGAACGCATTTACCGGTTTTCAGACAGAGGGGAAATGATTTGCTACATGCAATTCCCAAACTAAGTATAGAATGAGGTCTATAATGGAAAGAAAAGGGAAAACACCGGGCTTTAAACTTCATTCAAAATGTTTTGATTGGATCTGTGTGTACAGTATAAGTTATAAATGTAACCCTGCTCCCAGTTGCCTAATAAGAAGTAATCTCATAAGATTCAAGACACAAGCGCGCGTGTCCCAAAGTGGACACACACACACGCACACACACTCACACACACACACACACACACACAAACACACACACACACACACACACAAACACACACATAGAGACGCACACCTGCACACACACAGCCTTGGGAGAGAAGGGAAAAGAAAGATAAGAGAAATATTTCACCAAAAAAAGTTGAATAAGGTGAGCTGTCATAGCCCACCAACATGTGTCTTCCGCTAATGATGACATACTTTTATTTGTTTTGTAAATATCTTATATTTCTATACTTTTTTGAGCAAAATCTGTAGGAGCGCTTTACTCTGCAAGGATACCACTTCTCCCTGTCGTTGATGCAAAAGCCTTGTGCTACACATAATCTGATATTTCCTCCGTTCGCAATTGTTTTATATTTTTTCTGTGATTTTTCTGAATGCAAGAAAAACACTGTCAGATAATCATGTGAGTGGAAGGACAGCAAACTGCAAAGCATCCTCTCCCATGTTGCCCCCCTCCCACCTCCCCGCCCCCCTTTGCCTAATTGCAGGCGTAACCATTAGATTCAGCCGCATTCACGTTTTAGTTTAACAGCGAGGGCACGTTCAATGACGTAGACAAGCATATCAGCTACGTGCAGCCATATTTAAATACATCAAGGCAATTAGCGCATCAAAATATGCAAATCCCGCTTACTACATAGTCCGCCTGGCCGCAGACGGAGTAATTTCCCCCCAGCCAGTTCTCGGGTTTTTGTTTGCTGTTTTTAAAGCCAACATAGCCTGATTTGTTTTTCCGAGAGGCTTCGTTACCGTGCACGGGACAGACGGGAGAGGCGAAGAGAAGGGAAGCCGTGGCTCCTGCGTGGGAAACCGCCCATGCGTAATGAGACGACCCGCTCCGCCATTCTCAATACTCCGACGCCGTTGGCTCTGGTATTATTTTTAATATTGATGATTATTCAGTTGGTAGATTTGCATTGCACACTTATTGTGCAGAGATCATTTCACATGATTTTGCCTTTTAGATCGTCGTCAAGCCATTGTTTATCCTGTTAAAGCGATGACATTTACAACCTCAAATACCAGCCTTCATATTCAAATTGTAGGCTAATGAGACGTAGGCTGCAGTGACACGATGTCAGCAGCATTGTGGTTTTGGTTGTAAAGTTATTCTTTAATCGGAATGATGTACTCGACGAAAGGCTTTGAATACTCATATACAGCATGCATGCATGAACAAAGAGCTCTCTGCTGGGCAAACAATAGGAGATTCAGAGGTAATACCGAGGAGGTGATACTTTAAGATGGAGATGTCTGACTCATAATAAGAGAATGACACGAGCTGTGCGAAAACTAATAACCAAAAGTCTCCTGCCCAGTTTGTAAAAAATCCTGTGACGCAGCGCTGACATTTAGACGACAATTGCTCAGGCTGTCTCCTCTGTGTCCGTGCGCGCGCACAGTGCCAGGGGACGAGCGTGCGCATGCAAGTGCACTGAGCTAGATACATATCTCTACAATTATATATACATCTCTACTATTATATACATATAATATACAAAAGAAGATATTAAAGTTTCTCTATTTGAGTCGTGTTTGATCTCCACAGAGAAAGCTGGTCCTACATTAAATCTGAGTTCAATTACCTCAAATTAACACAATCCAACGCTCCTGCAGCTGTAACTCGGTGCTTGGTTACGTGAGACGTTTCTTTGAAGTTGTTGGGACGTTTTGCGAACTTAATGGCATCAGCCAAAGCAGATGCAGTCCATGGAGTCTACTCCCTCTGCTCTTAAACGGCTCGTGGCTCAACAGCAGCGGTCGGGCTGGCTCACGGAAAGCCACACGAGTCCATTACGACCTATATTGGGCTGCTCTATACAAAGTCCTATTCACTCATTGCTTGTAGTGAAATATTAGAATACTTTCCTCATAGGTTGCTCGATGGGAGGTTGAATAGCCATCCTCTGTCGTTTGTATCAGCAGCTTAGAAAGCACAAGCACACACCTGCGTTTACCTTCAACATGAAAAAAAAACAAGCTCATTAACTGTTAATAATGTATTGTTTCACACTTTGGGATGAAATTGAAGTATATTTTGTCCAATAAGATACAGATACATTTATTTGAATGAGTTTAGCAACGGATCGGGAAAAGGGGCACGAGGTGGTTGTTAATTTAACTAATCGAGGCCAACCTCTATTTATTCGATTGGTGGGAGTCATCTTCTCATTACAAAAAGAATCAGTTCGTTAACACCATTCACTTCTTTCTGGAAAAGGTGGACCTACAACATTAGCAGGGCCAATCGCACGAGGTCTTTACACCTTTATTTTTTATTAGCACTATATTTCTCTTGACCACAGACAGGTCCAGAGTCTGTAATGGGAGTTAGAGAGCAGAGCGGTGCGCTGTTCAGTGCTCCTCATTTGAATCATGAAAAGGAGGGACACAATTTATGGACACCGGGTATTCTGCGTGTTCCTGCAGTGGATTAAACGACTTGCATTTATTAGCTCATAACCGCGTTTTGTGGCAGTGCAGCCACCAGGCCGCGAGCCAAAAAAAGTTGATGTGATTTAAAACAGGAGATAAACAAATGAGACAGATTTTTGTATTTACATTTCTATATTACAATGCTGTCATATGGGGATGTAGTGTGAGCCAATCATTTGGAAAATAGTTCATTAAAAACGAGGCAACCAAAAGTGTGGGCGCTCCCCAGAAATCACCAGTGAGAAAAACACTCACATCTTAAAATACATGGTTTGTCAGTGGCCACACATCAGCGTTATGATGCATTATAACGCAGTTTGTAACAGAAACACGCGCCTGGCGTGTTTTGAAATTGGCCAACGAGATACTTCCAAATAAAAAAATGCTGTTTTTTCCAAAACTTATACCTGTAGTTTTAATGGTGTCTTGTCTTGTGCACTTTTCCCGCTTTGATAGGGGGCACAGGAGTCCATAGATCATACGTGTACTGTATGTATCTGTGTATGCGTATTGTTATTATTATTTATTGTTATTTATTATTATTATTTCACTTGTTTTCAATTTCTTTTAAAAATCGAATCTTGAAAAATAACGTGTAGGTTTAAATTGTCAGGGAGAAATATATATATATATATATATATATATATATATATATATATATATATATATATATATATATATATATATATATATATATATATATATAATTATTAGTATTACCCTCACCAGTAAAAACATGTTTGTGCAGCAGTTCGTGATGTCTGTTCGACCTCCAAGGAGACTGAGGATGAGGAGGCTGAGGGTTAGAGGGGAGGTCTACAAGACGACTAAATGGTGACACCTAGTGGTGATTCTGGAGAACGTTATTGATGAAAATGTGTCCAGCCTGGACGGACACTAACGTAGGTAGGCTACATGGACACCTGCTGGCGCCACCCAAATGAATGCATGTATAATTACATACACGGTGCATGCACGTGTATGTATTCACATTCACATTATTTAATTACAGTTGCCTTTTTAGTGAAAGCTTACATTGCCACAGTCCAGTCAGATAGTACGTCACACCTGACGTTACAGATAAACTGCGGCACGAAACTGGATTTATTCATGCTGTTACAGTTTTGGTTTCTGCAGTGTTTAAATATTATTCAGGGGTACTTATTTATCTTTTTACTGGCTATTATAGATAATATAATAATGCTGTCTAGATTTTTCTGTAATAATTTTGAATTGTAACTAATATGTGCTTATTCCTTTCATATTTTCAGACCGTATTCTTGTTTTTTATTTCCCTTGTATCTGTAGCGTTAGCAAGAGATCGAACAGATCCAAGCAGCTCAAGCTGTGATGAGTTTTACATCAGCCTGACCTTTTGAGAAACTGTGAGAACTGTTGTCACAATCGATTATATCTGATAGATAATAAATTATATTGTGCCTCCACTCAACTTTCTTCACCTCAGGCTACTGGATGTAACCCTTCAAATGCTCGAGAGCTTGATGTAATAAAGCAGTGGAGCGACTTCATGGAGTGCGGCCTAATTCAAACCTTCGAATAACTCGCCAGACATTTTAGGATTCATATGCAGGAGCATTGTCGTACATATATTGCAAGAACACAGCAAGTAAAATATACCGTTGCACACGGTTATCATAAACTACAAATTAAGAAGCGTAAATAGTCATCATCATAGTAGGATTTTTAAGAAAGTCATTTCTCGGTTGCAGCCTGCCGGACACTGAGAAAGGATTTCACTGTCATCATTTCGTTATCTTCGATTTTGTGTACACTTGTACTGAAAAAGGAACGTATTTATGTTTGCATTACATTAAATGGGACATTTAAGAAACACAAAAGAAACAAATAATGTTTCATCTGCTTCTTTGAGGCAGGCTTATAATAACACACCATACTCAATTATTATTATTCTTTTAAATGTTCATTCACTTTTTTATTATACATACATTTACGCGAAGCCTATAGTCAGATGGAAAATCAAACTCTCAAATGAAATATTTAATGAGAATAGACGCGAAAACAACATACAGCTGGAGCTGGGTGTTTTTAGAAACAGTGAAAGGGTTCACATTTACTTCATGGAAGGCCAGGACTATCAATAAAGGTATAAAACCAAACGTTTCTATTGGAATTATTGAAATTAATTGATGGGACTTATTATTGTAAAGAAGATAAATGTGTGTGTGTCCAAACCTCAAATAATAAATATAAACTACTGTCACTCTAAGATCGGTTTGAATTCCAAAGAGTCAGCCTGACAACATTAATATTTAATACCAGCTGCATCTTATAATGGCGTGAGTCTGGTCTTTAAACAGTATTATCCAAGACGCTAACGAAAAACAAAACAATAACTCAATAAAAAAAAAACATAGATAGTGTATACAAAATGATTTGCAACAGAGATAAAGGCAACTTCGGAAAAACAGAAAAAAAGTGCGAAATGCTGACTAACGAATTTCAGTGCAAGTTTTAATATGAAAACATAAACTCTTGTTCTGCTTGATTGTTTAAATCTCAACTCGTTGTAAATTATTTTAAAAAAGAAACACGTGACGGGTAATTATATGTATCCATGCTGTATGCAGAAAATAAAGAACTGAAAGACGCGTCAGACCCTCAACTCAAATGTGTCGAATTACTATAATCAGTGTTTGTGTCTTGACACCGTTGTTTAATCACACATCATCTTAATATATCTGTTCCTACGGAGAATTGTATTTTCAGAAGCCAAAAATGCGTCACCCACTGTCATTATTATTTAATAAGCAGTTCTCAACCGCTCCACTGCAGTTTATGTGCGTCACATCCCACACCGCTGTGACACGAAACAAAATAAAAGGACATTATGGATTTGACTGAACTTTTTCGTCTTATTCTTCTATTTCCCCTTCTTTCCCTTCTCATGTTAGATAGTCCTAGATCATTTGAATATTAGGGCTATTTTTCAACAGATCTTTGATAAGCGGATCACTGTTTGTATTGATTAGGAACATGTTTTTTCCTGCAATTTAAGGTCCATTTGTATTCCAGCAAAATGTATTTCTGAGAGATGGAGATGCAACTGTAATGTTAAGTAAGATAAACATTGGCTTTAAATGTCAAACAAATGTATTCAGTGTATCAAGAAAGCCATATTTTTCTAAATGGACATGGAAAGAAGTAGATGAGGCCGTTTTCAATATTTCAATGTCATTCAATGTCTGCTACAAGGAAGCTGTTACAGGCCACCATGCCGGATTTCCATTCATGGAGTATTTTCATGTTGAGTTTTCTTGTCCTGCACAGTATGAAAGTATAATCAACATTTGGAGATGCATGCAGAAAAAAAGTCAAACACAATGAAATCACACCAAGTCACATCAGGAAAACTAAGAAAGCCAGTAACTTTACTGAAATCTCTGCAAAATACAAATAGCCTTCACCTCCAGCAGAGGAGACTTTTATTTCCTCCCCATACCTATTCATTACATAATGCTGAATCAAGTGCCTTGAGTTACAGAGATGTGGATTTAATTTAATACCATCTTAGTCTCAAGTGGCGACAAAGGCCAGCTTATGCCGCTGAAAGCCGCTCTTGCGTTCCAGAAAACATTAGTTCCAAACCTCCACCATTTTCAGGTTTATACAAGCTACATTTGGTACTACAGACTGACTTTTTAAGCATTTTTAATACATTACTCTTTTGAATTTTTTTTTCCTTTTCATCTTTTGAATACAGCTTAAATAAACCACAAACACGGTGGAGCAACAACGAATCCCATGTGACTGCAGGGACCGTAAGCATTGGTATCACATATTACACATGGCTGTACAGGTGTATGGTCTCTTTTCTTCACTGCAAGTGACTTCTCAAAACATCAGCTGAGGTACTGCTTGGGTGAATTTTGAGGTACCAACATTTAGTCTATTATAATAATGACAAAGAACAACTGGTCAAAATGTGATGATAAAGAACGCCTTCAAATTTAACAAACACAAAAATATATATATATATATAAAGACAAGTTTTCTTTGTTGTCTTTCGTTCAAATTATTGTGAAAACTACAGCACTATAATCAACCCTCAGGACATGTTGGCATTATTTCAATCAGTGAGCAAGTAGCATGATGATTGGTTTGTGGTCAGCTTTGATTATGTGGACAGCAAGCATGCGGATCACATGATCACATCTGAATGGTTGATTCAGAGCAAATAACACATTGTAAATACAAAATATGTTTTTGAATAATAACCTTTTCAATGTACAGGGAGACAGATGATCAACACAACAGGTCAAATGATGTGATCGGTATTGACATCTAAAGCTACATTTGACTGACTGAAATTGAAATGTGAAACCAATTGTACATTTGAGCATATTCTTTTATTGTCTTGTTTCAATGCTTGCAAAAACCATAAATGAATGTGAAAATAAAGTTGAGTTTACAACACAGAAATGCCACTGGCTTTGGTTTCTCCACACTGTTGCTGCCTGGAACATCATGTTTATTTTTTCTCAACCTTTTTGAATTGAATAAAAAAAAAAAGAGAAGAACACCATTATAGAGGCTCTGCCCCTGTTTGACTACACAGACTGTATACAGTAACAACATAGTGAACCTGCATGAAATATGCACATAGAAATATTATAACACTTAAGTGACAGCAGATACGGGAGTGGGAGTCAGAGAGATATGTGGCTAGTTTCATTGTTTAAAAAAGAGTAAATCAAAACAGCTATTTATCTAAAATAAACAATTGTGCTTCTTTCATACCGGCATGATCAATTTGTCCTTGTGTATCTGACGCTGAATTGTCATGTGACATGTGGTAAATGACGTGGAACCCTGCTCTGAAGAGTGGAACATGAGGAGTCACATGGAGACACCGAATCAAATTAGCTTTGTAAATGATCCGGGGTAATTAATCACAATGCACTCACCAAATTACATTATATAAATACAATTCAAAAGAAAAGTTGTATTGATTGGGTCAGAGCTTGTGCAATATTTAGAACACAAGATTGCGGTTACGATTTGAAATTGAACTGAACATCGGTACAGTCGGCAACATGTTTTACGAGATTAACATTATGAAATTAGATAATTAAGGCTAAGAATGATATATCGGATGCATTCAAATACATCGAGCCATGGATTGAGGGTCAGCCATATTTCCTCATTAGTATGACAATCATGTACATCATGTGTCAACTTGCATTTCTGTGTCTTCCCCAGTTCCAGTCTCATGACATTTTCCACTAACAGGTTGTGTTTTTGCATTCAGGCCCGTCTTTCCTCCATCACACAAACCCTGGCAAAGCTTTCCAGCTGGTTCTGAAGGTTAGACTAAATACATGCCTGAACAGCACTGTTCAAGGCTGAAATTAAACAAACCAGACAACATGTGCAACTGCACATAGAAACTCCACTAAGAAACCAACAAAAATCATTAGTATATATATTTATATATTAGAAAGCTATACACAAGCATGTTAATTTCACAGATTTTTTTAAAAGAATCTTAATATTACCATTATTATATATAATTAGAAATACACGTTTAAAAACAAACCTCTACAAAGATAAAACAGTTCAGCAAAGCATTGGATCTCAGTCTGTCTTTAATGGCTTAGGGCAGCGACGCCCTGTCAACTCCCCTCTGGGTGAACTATCCATCTCTTATTCGCAAAGCTATCAAAAAACACATTCTGGCTTATAGAAACTACAAAAAGCCACAAAAATGCTTTGCATTGTATTCCTTTCATATGAAAATATAAGCAAGTGTATCGTACAATTGTTTTTTATTTTTCCATTTTTTGTTTATTAATACTGAATATTAATACTAGATCCAGAGTTTTCTTGATTACACTAACGCAGCACTTAGATCAAAGGCTGGTCCTCGCTCAGCTCCGTTGGTTAAGGGGAGCGCTAAGCTCATCAAAGGTTCCACACGTCTAGCATTGGGTCTGCCTGTTTACCTGTACAATTCTTCAAATGTTGCATAATAGCTTTTTCATTTAGTGAGTAAATAAATCTTGTAATGTCTGGCAACTTTTGACCCCTGCCCTTCCCCCCTCGACCCTCTATTTACATAAATACGTTGAACCTGCAACATGACATCATCTAATGTTAACACACATTTTTGCAAGGGAGAACTGCAGAGAAGGTATATAGCAATGAAACCGACACTGTACACATGTATTGTTTGTCCAACTCAAGTGCTAAGGTGTTTTCCATTGGACACACTCACTCTCACGTTAATTTTTTTTGTCTTTTTTTTTTCGCTCTACTCACTGATATATCGCTGAGGCAAAGTGTAAGTACGTTTTATGAAACAGAGTACCTGACTATTTTTTTTGTTTATTTGTTGATATGCATATATGTACACATACACACACGTGTAAAGATATATGCATACGTGATTCTTTTTATCCACACACAATACACTTTATGCATAGTTCCCCAACAGAAATACCCCCAGATGCCATCCCAACCCACACCCACCCTCCCAAACCCCCATTACAACACCCCACTGGTTTATATAATGTCAATATGTATAGCACACACACTCAGCGAAAATAAAATAAAAAAGGAAAAGAAATTACAAACATATTTTAGAAAAGGGCTGTTCCTTTTATTTCCTTCAGCATTAACAAGATAAAAGGAGAGAGGCCATGGGGTTGGGTGGTTGAGTGACTCGTGATATCAGGTGAGAGGAGGAAGAGGATCTGACTTGGGGGGGGCGTCGTAACGCTGCGTTGTCGGGGGGCTCAGGGTAACTCTGGGTACTGCCGGGGAGAGGACGGAGCTATCATGTCGACCATCCTTCTGACAGCCGCACCCGTTTGATGGAGGGGCTCTCGCTCTCCAGGGTGGCCCGGGCCAGTCCCAGAGGTGAGTGGAACTCATTCCTGTGCTCATCGCGGTCGCTGCCCTCATGGGAGCTGCTACAACTGCTCAGGCTATCAACAGGGGAGCGTCCCGAGTCCTGGCGGGACGAGGGGTTCTGGGGAGGTGGTACCCCACCGTAGCCCCCCGTGCTGCTGGTGCGATCTCTAGGAGGAGAAACAGGTTCTGACTTGATGTGCAGGCTTTGAGCAGAGGGCAGGGAGAGATTTGAACCCTGACATAAGTGAGAGCTAGAGCAATTTCTGTTGGAAGGAAAGGAAACGCAAAGGGGTTACAGAGTTACAGAGCAAGAAACAAAGTGATTTTAAAGTCTGTCGCAACCAAACATGCGGGCAAACACACGCACACACATACGCACACAAACACAAACACACACATACACACACACACACTCATATTCAAGAAAACAGGGAGTGTGATATATATGTGGGAGCTTGCGTGTGGAAGTTGAAAACCATGAAAGGCCTCTTGGCGTGTCGAAAAAGAATCCCTTGTGATTTATGTGTTACATCATGCATTTCACAACAGCACAACACCTCAAATTAAGTTCAATGCACTCACCCTAGCTGGCCGAGGGCTGAATGCTGCATGTTCTGAAGGTGTTGCTGTTGCCACCCGCTCATTGAGCCGAGGTGAAGGGAGCTGCCGCTGTTGAAGCCAGACAGGGAGGACAGGTCTGCGCTATTCAGGGAATACTCTGTGTGCAAACACAGAGGAGAAAGGAAGAGCGGGAGGAGAATTAAAGGTCGTTCGACAAAGTCCAAGTACAGTTGCAAAGAGAGGGCAGAACTGATAAATGCTGATGTGATGTTACACGCATGAGATAACTCACGCGTGTTTTTGTTAGTGTGACAATAGCTCCCTCTACAGTTGGATGGATGTATACTATTTACATTTGGTAAGTATGTGCATGATGGCTTCAAAAGCAACACATCACGCCTGAAATTTCATGCCTGAAATAGGTGAAATCATTTTGACACGACGTCTAAAACAAAACTTTCATTAGTTGGGTTATGTGGGTATCGTACAGGTAACTATAAAGATGGCACAGTACATACCGGTACCATAAGAAGTAGAGATGGCAGATGGGTAACCGCCCATGCCCTGTCCTGGAAGAGTGGGAGTTGCTACTGATACCACTGGAGTGGCCAAGGACTGAGCAGACTGAGAGTTGTTTATTCTCTGGTTCTGTGACAGAGGAAAGGAAGACACAGAGCGAGAGAGACGGCAGAGGCTTGAGAACATGGAACCAACTCCCAGACAAAACAAACAAAAAACTGCAATAAACCAAGAAACTTTTTTATTTAATTTTCTTTAATTTCTTTCTTTCTCTCAACAGATGCTGAGAGAATGAATGTGATGCCAACTTCTGTGGAAATTAATCACTTGACATGCGGCACGGCTGAACCTCGCCAACCCTATCATTTACCACCCTTTCCAAGGGCCCACTGTCGCTATAGTAACACCATCGGTCTCCAAGGCAACGCAGGGTATAGCGACGACAAGGGAGAGACACTTTACTGCAAAGGGGCAGAAAATAATGGAGGTTTGATGCGAAATGAAAGAGGACTCTTTTGTTGCCCTTCATTTCAGAATTCAGAAAAATAAAAGCTGTGAGCTACACGTGAGCGACGGAAGACTCTATATGCAGGTGGAGAGATAAAAGGAAGGAAGGGAGGAGGAGAGACGAAAAGGGCTCAGGCGGAAAAGAGGCCAGGCTGCTTCGCCTCCGACGCGCCACTGGATGGCACTATGTGCCCTCACAACACGTCATGAGGTGACGTTGGAGCCTTCAGCAGAGTCAGCAACAATAAAGGTTAAAGTTAGTCTGGAGTCAGGACGGCTTTTACCAACAACGCTGTATTTTAATGTAATAATGTCAGAAGCGAAGGAAAAAAAAACTGCATGCAAATCAAGATGTCAGACTGAGGTGACGGCACCGCTCTCAGTTACACAAGGCTCATTATACTCAAGGACGATCTTCATCAGTTTCTCATTCGAAAAGCTTTTAAGTTTCAGATTTCTAAATCTGAGTGGCAGTCTGACTTACCAATAGCAGATCGACATCCTCAGACTGACGGCATTAAAAGGGGAGGGTAATACATTCAAATTAGTGAGTGCGACTGAGAATATGGAAGTGGAAGCTAAGTGCGGATCTAGGGATGGAGCAATTGTAGGATTGTGTCGACTGACACAGAACCAAAATGAAAAAAGGATGCTAAGGACTATTGTAACGACACACACCTTATTAGCAAGAGAGGAGACATATTCAGGGCCTAGAGCATAAGTGTCCACTGATGTGTACACACACAACAGAGGACATATATCTGGCAGCATATCAGACTTGGGCCAAAGTACATTTCTTTAAGAAGTTGCCAAAGAACATGAAAAAAGTCCAAGTGTTTCTCGAACATAATCTTATCAACCCAAGTCTGATATAGAGAGATGAAAGCAGCAGAGGGGACATGAAAGGAAATCAACAATAGCGAACACACCCAAAAGACCCTCCCAACAGATAGAAAGATAGACAGTGGGAAAATGGAAAGAGGGATGGAAAGATTACTCACAATGGATGGCATGTTGTTCTTGACGCCAGGGGGGATGAGCACACGTAGGTCGGGTTTGCGGTTGTTCATGCCTAAATTCATTGGCGGGGGAGATTTAGCCTGCATGTTCTTGTTCATGCCACCTGGAGAAACCAGCAGACCTGGTGAGTTGCGATGGTTACCATATCCGTTTCCTGAGAGCAAAGAAAGGGGGGAGACACATTAAATATACTTGAATGGTGTTTGAAGCAAAGACACATCTCGATGTTATCAAACCTGCTTCTGAAGTTTAATGAATCTTGGAAATCCTGCTTTAAATGACAGTGTAGCCGAATGAAGAACTACAGGAATTCATTTTCACCTTCAGCTCCTTTTCACTGTTTCTGTCTCATCTCTACTTGCTGTTTTAGACATTTTATTAGCTCACCATTCTGACTTGTAAATGGTGTTTTATGAAAGTGGTGCACACTGGCAAGGCAGATATTCAAACAAACGTACTGGCTTTTGCTTTGATGATCACCACTGTTTGCTTGGCAGTCTTGCAATGAAGGCACCCACTTGAGAGGACCTCACCCTCCACCTCTGTCACTGTCAATTAAGGCAACATGTGTCCTGCAACGGCCAGTGAATCGTGTAAAAACATCTAATTACGGGTAGCAAGACCACAGAGGGATGGGACCCATCATTTGGCCATCAGAGCTAAACACATGTGTGGTTCTTCCAGACAAAGACTCTGCCTTGGGGTTTCCACCAGATCAGTCCCCTAAATACGGAGGACCAAGTGCAGCACCCATTTTCTTCTCAAAAACCAGTGGGGCGAAATCCCAGCAGATCATAAAAAAAAACTGAGAGTGGAGCATTCTTGCAAGCAACATAGTCTTTGTTTCTAACCCAATCCCACAGGCTGTTTTTCCCCTTACTTTTCCTTCCTTCTTCCAAGGGGTAGAACACAGGGCACTGTGTAGACGTTCCCACTTGAAAGACGGGCAGGAATTATACGTTAGACATAAATGAATTTCCTAATCATATACTCCAGGGGAAAATGAGTCGCAGATGTCTTCCTGGGCAATTTCCCTCGCTGATCTTTGTTTAATTTGAGAGCGAGGTTTTTGTTGTTTGGAAATGAAAAGTCTCAAAAGCTCAATTTGAACAATCTGAAGAGTAAACGACCGCTAGCGGTGAGAGAAAATGAGAAAAACAGTGTGTGTGACTGCTGGCGTGTGTATGTGTTTGTGCCTTTACTGGCATGTGTGATGTGTGAGCATGTACAAGTCGATGTTAACAACCTAGACTTTGTGTGTTTTTGAATGTTTTGCTGCATACAACATTTTACATGTGCAAGATTCTACGTAAGCGACATTTGTCTTTCACGTTGAGAGTACATAAGCACAGTACGTCTTGAGACTCTACAAGGCATGCTGTACAACTCCTTATGCACAAGCCATGCATATGGATGCACGTGTGTTTTTTGTATTGGACCCTCTTGGTTCCAGTGTCAATTTCACATTAGCAAAGAGGCAGCTGCCTCTTCAGTTTTCCCGCTCTATCATTCTCATGGCTGGCCCTTTGTGAGATTAAGTGGGTGCATGTGGAGATAGATGAATGAGACCTCACACACACATAAAAAAAACACACGCATATGCACACATATAAAACACAAGCACGCACAGACACACCACAGATACACACAATTTAGTAAATAACCCAGCAGGAAGTACATCAGTGTTTCTGTACAGATGAATAAAAAAAGAGACTACGCTTTAGAGAGACATTAATACACACTTTGGTCAAGATGACACAGACTTCATCTTGGTGACAGTTAATCAGACATCTGTGTATTGCCACCCTGTGGAGATGGCTGCAGTCCAGTCAATTATCTGCTAGATGGTATGATCATGAGTGGCAGAGGCCAGTCTTTAATCACTTCAAAAGAAAAATCCTTGGCTAATTAAGCTAATAAAGCAAGAACTGACTCTTACTATTCAGAAACTTGAACACCCTGCTTTGAGGACAGTTCAATTTCAATACGGACACATTGGCTCAACTATAATATCAACCGAAGACACAAACTTCCAGAGTTCATTTCAGCTCCCTTCTTCAAATGCAATTCTGCATGGTCGAGCTGCGGCAAAGGCTGGCGTCAACCGTTTACAGGAAGTACCAAAATTAAACGCAGCACAGCCAGGAGTCTGTTTTGCTGCAGTACGAAATTCACACATTGAGAACAACATCTGATCTGAGATTACGATAAACAGCTTTTTGCTATTTCTGAGGTGAGGAGGGGACAGCTGAGGTCAAAGCTGAAGGATTGCAATCTGTCACGAGGTGCCATAGTTCCAACTTATCTCACTATGAGATAGATGTGTTTGACAAGCCACCCTTAGAGTGTTTGTTCTCTCTTTTTTGCTTTCTCTCTGTCTCTGTCAGACACACACACGCATGCACACACACACACACACACACACACACACACACACACACACACACACACACACACACACACACACAAAGAAGAGGTGTGTGGTTAATCTCATACATTTTACTGTTACTGAACAAATTTCTGATGTCCTGTTGTGGTCTAACAGGCGCACTCCGTCTATTCCCCAAACACACACACTCTTCCGTTGAGGTTTGGCCAAATGTGCATTCAACCCTGAATTCTCCAACTGAACTAAGGTGTCACACTCAAGGGTACAACTTGTACAGTTGGTGTGAGGTGCCGCCAACATCGAGACGAGCATTGTATGATCTACTGAACCCAACTTGTTGTCAGTTTTTGCGTGTACGGTATGCTCTTTAGCTGTATCTTTGTGTGGTTTTGACCAGAGATGTCTTTAAGATGTAGCTTGTATGCAACTCATTTGCAGGAGTAATTGGTGCGTGATCAAGGTGAGAGGTGACTAGAGTTTCTCGTTAATTCCTCTCAGTGCTTTTGTGAGCAGAGTGCTGATCGGAGCATAGATGACAGCTACATAATTGCACAGATGGAGGTGGGAGATTTACAAGCTGGGGCCTTAGTCCGGAGCTCCCTTCATCAACTCTGTTTCTCTCCTCACCACGCGCGCTTTCTTAGCGAGCAAAGAAGTTGACAGATTGAACATACTGTATATAAATGAGCAAATGCACATACACACTTCCCATAATATTTCCATTAAAGATACATGGTGACTCAGCCTTTCAGAAACATGCCCTATTTGGACTTTGCCTTTTTCCTTTCAAATCAAAAATAGTGAAGGATGTTGTACTTATTGCAACTTTGTAATTATTATGAACAGTAAACTGGAAAATGGAAAGTAACTGTGATAGCTATACTCATTAAGCCGATGCCATTTTTGAGATTTGTGTCCTATTTGTGTTACGTTTTGTGAAGCCTGGTCAAACGCACTACTCTCACGAGGGTGGAAACCATAAACTATGGCACCATAAACAGCTTCATGAGCTGACTGAATTTTCACTCTAAATGCTATCTAATTCATCATTTATACTTTTACCTGTATTATTGTTAGCCTGGAAAAGGAAAAGGAATCTTTTGTGAAATGAGACAATATATAAAAGACAATTTACTGAGATTAAATGTATATTATTAGCCGTGGAATTGTAATTTTACCGATTGAGGACATGGCAGATATTTATGGGATCTGGACAAACTATCCTCCAAACTACAGGAGAACTCAAGGCAATGCTAATTCAATTTTCTCTCATTACAGACAACCATAACATCTGAGGTACAACAGAGGTGTTATGTTTATGTGCATGTCTGAACCACACACTCCTATCCACAGATACACACACGCAAGGCACCTCCTTTGTGACTTGGGCCAGGCCACTTCAGACACTCACACACAGGCCAAACATCTCCTTGTGCTATCAGCTTATCAAAACTTACTGTGAGGAGAAGAGGAACATTAAAATGGTCTTTGTGGTGCCACAGTGGCTGGGCCACCTCACACTGAGTCACTTAGAGGAACATCATTAAAACGGCTGACCAAGTTCACAGAACACTTCCATCTGTGTTCCCCCACTGTTTCTCCTTTGCACACATGCTTCCACCATCAGTGGATATTCATCACTGGGGTTTCCCCCCCCCCCACAATCCCCCTCCAACCCCCCCTTCCTTTAACCCCCCCTGGATGAGATTTAGGAGAGCTTTGAATGGAATCTTTTAGCTCCCACATGACTCTCTCTCCACGTCGTGTTTTTCACTGCTGCTGAGCGACGCGCAGCTCTCACAGAGCGCCTCTGTTCCTTCGGTGCGGTGACACAAAGGCTACATTTGAAGCATGCTCTGCAGCACGCCGTTGCCGGAACACACGCCACAACAAATGGCCCTGTTGTCTGTGTGTGTGTGATGAGTGACCAGACAGAGAAGCCATGCAGGCATTGACCCTTTGTGATGGAGCCCTAGGGGCCAGACAAGGCTGCCCAGCTGTACCCCTCTGACCCCCTCCACCCCCCCCCCCACTCTCCATTTTTACACTCTCCACTGTATGTCAAGGCTGTACAATTTAACCCGTTAAAAGGGAGTCTCTTTGGCATAAACTTGGGCCTGATATGTCTTTGGGGACCAATCCATCGACACACAGGAGCTAACACATAACACTCTCCAAAGGATCATTATGGCATGGTGAGCCACTCCAAGCATTGAATTAATTTGGTTGCAGGCATATGATGGCGGTTACTGTGTCATGGGTCTGCGTAAGCTCCAAATGGGAACTAGGGGTGTTTGACATTCTGAATTATCATCCAAATCCCAGATGTGGTAGAAATAAAGAGACGGCTCATCATGTCGAGAACCAGGAAATTCAAGAGTACATTCAAAAGTCCAGCACCTCTTCTGCCTGCCCGTCAGTCAATTTGCTGCTTCAGTTTTAGTATGATTTTACTTCTTTTTCTCCACACTTGTTCTACCGTTTTATAGCTGAACGCAGGCAGGATGTGTCACAGCCCCAGCACTGGGCAAACATTCCCAGATGAACTCCACGACCACTAACATCAACACATCATGGACACATCTCAACTTGGGTTTGGGTTACTATTAGTCATGCATTTTATGGCACAGAGTGGGTGAGTGGGTGTCGTGTGTGTGTGTGTGTGTGTGTGTTAGCAGACAACTGTAAGCGAGAAGAGGAGGCCATTCTTACCAGCACCGGAGCCTGCGCCAGTGGTGAGGTCAGCACCCATGAGGCCACCTGAAAGATGAAAGAGAGAGGAGAGCAAAAGAGAGAAAACCATTAGAGGATAGACACCCACGTAACATCCACGATGCCTCCTGTCTCTCACCTCGGTGGCCTTGCAGAGGATAACTCAATTTAATCACGATCCACTTTGTGTGTGTGTGTGTGTGTGTGTGTGTGTTTGGTTGTCAGTACATCATATGTGCACTGATACCAGAAGTAATACTGCTTCCCACTCAAATTGTAACACTGAGCAACTGGACACTGCGAGTGAATAAACCGAGCGGTCGTCCAAGAAAAATGACACATTATTATTTTTAAGCCATGCGAGGTGGAAGAGTGGGCGGGTCCAGAACGTGTGCGGTTTGGTGTGGATGCTGGGAGCGCCAAAAATCATATTTAGTTTGTGCTAGCGCTTCTAGCATCCAGTTGTAATGACAGGGTGAGGGTGTGGGCAGCAGCTTTCAGACCAGAGGGACAGAAAAAGGACTTTGGACAACAATAACAAACCAACAGGTCTGACTTGCTTATGTCACCGCTCGAAGCCTGCACAAAGACATCCCATGTAAAGAACATCACGATAAATCAACCGGACTGTGGGCTAGGATTGTTGTTATAAATACTGAGCAGGCAATATGTGAATATAGATTTAAATTAATTCACTGCTTTTAGATTCAGGAATATTGCAGGTCGCTGTCATAATATAAATCATCCAGTCAGCAGGCTAAAGAGGGTGGATAACAGCGTGTTCATGGGTGCATGTGTTACCTGCACTGGAGGGTCTGTGTGTAACTCCGGGAGACATGCTGTTTCTCTGCAGACCATGGTGTGCCAATGGCAACAGGTTGTGGTTGCCTAGGGAACCACCGGGATGGCTGTAAATGAGATTGTTCTGGTTGCTGACGGGAATGGACACAGGCATGTCATAGTTCGATTGGGGCACGGCCTGCTGAGAGTCAGAGGGGAAAAGAGACACAGAAACAAGTTTGATTAGACTAAAGACAGTCATGATTGCAGTGAGTGAAGAAAGTATAAAAAGCCTTTGAGCAAAGGAATGGACTCAGAAAGAAAGAGACGGACGTGACAATTCAGAAACACGCCAGGAAGACAATGGGATTTGAAACTGTTTGACTATCTGCAGTCAAAACAGTCAAACAAAAGAAAAAAGACAGAGACAGCCAAGTTTGAGAGGACACATGGACAACTAACAATAGACAGCCATGCATCGTTGGTCTCAGACAAAGACTAAAAACACGAGACAGTATGGATGGTGGAGGGGAGCACTGAAATTAGAGGGTAAGCATCTAGAAACTCCTCTCAGAGTTACTCAAATTGCCCCAAAGATGATGGGTTGGAACTACTTAGTCACTCAAACTTGTTCCCAAATTGGTTACTATATCTTTTTGTAAACCAGCTAAGAATTTGCCACTGATATGTTGTAATATCGTTCATTGTGAAGGCAAAAGGCTGACCTAGAAATATAATGTTTTGGACACCCGTTATTTTCCCCTCAAATACTTTTCTGGTTTATTATATTAGAGAAAAAATAAGGGCATAGTTTACTGGGAGGAAAGCCAAAGGCAACCCACTGTTTTAAAAGAGCTAAAGATAATTCAGTCTGTCTTTACCTCCCTAAAAAAGTCTGCAATAGTTCTTACAAACGTAGCTTCAAGACGAGAGAACGGAATGAAATTAGGGATACTTTATTTGTGTGTCACATAGAGCTAATGCAAAGTGTTATTAGGGGGTAGACTCAGATCAGTCAGCAGTCTCATCAGGAACATGAGTAGAGGTAGCTTGTCGGCCCCAGGCGTCCAGTTCGTCATGTTTATTGTGTCACTTGGCAGAAGGGCTTAACCTAGGGAGTGCCCTGGAAGTGGTTCATCCTGCATGTTAGCTTTAGGAAGTAGAAAATAGGGCCTTAAATTACTGCCATGTGTCTTTGAGCCATGCAGGGAACGCATCAGGGGGATCAACGGACTGGCTTACAGGGAAGTGGAATATGTGCCTTAGCACTGCTTTGTCTTGTTCTTTTTGCAGGTCAAATATTATTTCATTGCGGGCCTCTAAATGTTTTGCTTTTATTTCAACTTCACATCAGTGTCGGCTACCTAAAAGCTGTGGAAGCTTCCTTTAATAAGTGAGGGGCTGCCTCTGGTTATGTTATATTTTTGAAGACTTTCAGTAATTTCATCTGGGATTCCTAATTGGAGTTTTTATATCTCAAGACTTCCTATGCTGTGTTTTCTTAGAGTGGGGGCGCTGTCTCAATGTGTGCACATTTTCATGTGCACACATCCCTTCGCCCCGTCTGTAAGCTGTCCTTTAACTGGTGCCATCCTTCCTGTGTTCACTCATCTTCCTCCTCGCCTCCCCTCAACAGTCCCCTGCAATCCAGAGGCCCAGTGCTTGGCAGCCACCCTGACCACACACTGAACTGCCACTTGTTGTCTGCAGAGCCCCCCCCCCCCTCCGCACCCTCAAACACCACCACCCTGCTGTTCCACCCCCGTCCCCACCCAGCTCTGATCCCAAACCCACCCTCCACCGCCACGCCATCCCAGCTCACCAACCCCTGCCTTGCTTCTAACCACATCTCCCCCAGCTCCACGTGGCTGAGACACTACTGTTCTTCTCTAAATGATCTACCATGGAATTATCTCTTTCTCTTTAAGGCTACAGCACTAACCGTTCCAGTATGGTGCTTTCTGACTGAAGGCCAGGCTCAGTTTACATAGAGAGCAGCCTTTATTTTGTGGTTTCTGGCAGCTGGCTATAGATTAGATTCTTTATAAAATGAACACATTATGATACAAATTCAGCAGCTCACATGTTTTGATGTCTATTAACAGATATAGTGTTAGGCTACTGAACACTTTGCCTTCAATTATTCCAGCAAGGAGTAGAGATAATTGAGTTTTGCGAGGTACGGCGATACGCTTAAAAGTTTCTGAATGTCTGCTGCTGTTTCATTGCCACAATGCCTGTCCTTGTTGTTACGGGTGACTGAGCGCTGTGTTTTGGTGCAGGAAAAGCACATGCAGACCACACCTCCCCTGAGAGCCAGGCAAGGCATTATGGGTAACGGGTTCAAGGAGGGAACCCAGTAAGGTTAAAATTTGTCATGAGAGAAAGTCTGCAATTATATAGCGAAAATGCCTGCTCATTATGGTTACAGTTGTGTCAAATTAGAGGACCGTTCCTCAACTGTAATCAAGCAAAATCAAAGAACTGTAATTATTTTTACTGTAAGTATACAATATCAATTCAGTCTCGTCTCACTCTCACTTTGTGTATTTAGTCTAGTGGCAAACAATTGTGGTTAGCTGGGTTAGCTCAAGAGTTACTACTGCTACTGGCAAGTCAGCATTTTGTTAGCCTGCTGTGGATGCGGCGTGACGTCAACCCAGTACTTACAGGTATCTTATGAGTTTTAATCATGTGATCAAACTCCTCGTTAATCTGTTTGTATTTCTCCTCAGTGCGTGGGGTGAGGATGAGAGCAGACTCGAGCTCCGGGCTTTCGCTGCCTTTGTTCTCCTTCTTGCTTAATGCCTGCCAGGTCCCACAACCACAGACACGAACGGAGGGAGACGAAAATGAAGGGACAGAGAGATGGGTGGTCGGGACAGACAACAAAAACGAGGGGACGAGGACGAAGCGACAGAAAGCATAGGAGGGAAAAAAAAGGGGAAAGAAAGATGAGAGGAAGGTTCGGGGTTTAACGAGAGGTACTTACACACAGTCTCTGTCTGCTGATCATCAGATCAATGTCCTCGTTTATTTTCCTGTACTTGTCCTCGGACTCGGGGCTGTGGCCAACCGAGTCGTCTGCGTCTTGGTCTGGGCTGTCACAGCCGTTTAGGCCCTTCTTTCTCAACGTCTGCAAACAGAGCAGTTGCACAACATAGTTGAAGCTTTGGGATAGGACACATGACCCAGGTGAACAGCTTGGAAAGGACACATGGTGATGACCTGAGAAGAGATACCCTTTACACTCGATCCTGACAAAAGACCAGAAATAAAACTGTTTTACTGTATTGATTTATTTCAAATCAATAGCTTTCCAAAGTACTTTTTCTCTATGACATTTTTTGTCCGTTTCTGAAAAATTGTTCTCCAAAATAAATGTATCATTTTGGCACACTCCACTCAACATGGGGAGACACAAGGATAAAAACTGGCTGCTTTGTGAACAAGAACACATGCAGCAGAACATCTGAATGGCACAAAGGATTTAATCGCATCCAATAACAGAACATTACAAGTGATCAAGCTTTTCCCCCAGTGACAAATCATAAGACCTTAAAACCTCATAATTACACAGGAAAAGGAACGTTGTCAAAGTAAAACAAATTTTATAACCATAATCATAAAGTGATTCATGAAATATAATTAAAATACAGTTGAGTGACTTGAGTCTATGACTGTGGTGTATATGCTATTTTAAGTGGCAGTTTCCATTTTGGCCACCTGATGGCCACCTGCCCCCATTAGAGTGGCCAGAAAACAGCAGACAGGCAGAAAAGCACACACTCCACTCGCTCACCACCCGATCTGAGTGGAAGAGAGACACAGACAAAGAGAGCATACGAGGGAGCGAGCTGCCTCTGTCCTTTTTTAGATATTGTTGACAACCATAACAACAGGGATAAGTTTCAGAGGACATTACTGTGGGTGATAGCACGAGGGTATGTTTGTTTGAGCAAGTAGGCATGTACCGATAGGTGCTGTGTTCATTCGCCTCGTAAAAAGAGACAAAGACAGAGCGGAAGAGAAGAAAAGTACAGTAGCTGACAGTTAGAGATCTCATCAAAGGCACCCCCCCCTCCTCTCCAGCCCGCTTTCACTCTCCTCCTACCCCCTTCCCTCTCTCCTCCTGGCTTTAATAAAGGGAGATTAGTCTACAGGAGGAATATCACGGGCCTGCTCCTGTCTGTGCAGTCGTCGCTTCACACTGCGCTCTCCTACTTTCATCTGAAGCTCCATATCAGACAGACGTAATTAAATTTACTTTAGCACACCCTGTATTTGATGCTGATCAAGTGTGTGTGTCTCAGTCCCCGTGTATGTTGTAGTGTGTATATGTGTCTGCTGGTGTGTGTGTGTGTGTGTGTGTGTGTGTGTGTGTGTTTGTGTGTGTGTGTGGGAGGGGAAAGAGGGGAATGAGTCCGTGTATGTGTGTGCATGTGTGGGGGTGTGAGAGTGGGTGTTAGCGTCAAGAAAAAAGACAGAGAGACTGAGCAAGAGCAAGGAGGAAGATAGACGCTAAGATAAGTTAATCTTACTGAACTTCTTCCTCTCATTTGTTTGTCTCCGTCAGTACTCACTCACGGAAGAGATACGAGTGCTAGCTACTCCATCACAACCAGCAGCCGAAGTGACAGGGAGCGATCTGCCTGCTTGGAAAACAAATAACAATCCAGTCATCTCTCATGTCAGCACAACAAAGGCCTGTTTTGAGTGTGGTTTTAGTGAACTTAGAGGGCTTCTTTTGTGTGTGTGATAACTGTTTGATTCCTGAGGCGTCTCGTGGCGAGGCAGCTACTGTAAGCGTGTCAACATTTGCTGGCTCTCCTCTTCTCTCTCTGAATTCTCACTTGGCCCCCAGAGTGGAAATCTGGAATTCTGAATTTGAAAGCGTCTCTCACATCTTTGACAGTCTTCAGGAAATCACACCAAACAAATCAACCGAGGCGGTGCAGGAGATCTGACTTCTAACAGACCCACAGTGAATGAGGTACTCTTGCTCCATCAGAGGTGGATGAGTCAAAAGAACAAAGGGGTTGCAAAGGTTTAGCATGCTGTCTTTTTTGGCAAAGGCGTGAGATGTAAAACTTTTGCTATTTCTTTGGTGTAGTTTCATTCTGGCCTTGGCGATGCATCATATCGAACTGACAAGAGCTGAACCAGTGGCCTTTTTCTGTGCACATGAGAATGAATGCAAGGAGAAAAAAAAACGCTTTTCTTCCTACTTGAACAGATTTCCACCACCTACCGCCGCCAGCACTGAGTGCATGAGAGATTCACTTCCATTCTTGGAAGACTAGCAGTGGGGCAGTGCTGGGAGAGGAGGACGAGGTCTGGGGTAAAGGTGATGCCCAAATGGAGCTACTGAGCTGGTGGTCTGGCGGAGGGTTGGGCAGTGGTTGCGTTGGGTGTTGATTGGGTGCAGGGCAGGAGTGTTATATGACTTTAAAGCATGTGGCCCGGACTAGCGTTCCATTTGGGGCTCAGCACATTGTGGGTGCGGTACAAGGACGGTATGCCACTCATCCCAGTTATGCCCACCTGTTTTAAGACATCACACCTGTTGCCAAAGGCTGACATGCGACCCAACAACCAGTCAGAACCGTTGGAGTGCTCATATAGCCATAAAAGGGCCTCTCACTCTTAGACTCTCCACCTCGCCGCCTTACTCTCGTCATCCTATATGTCCTTCTCTAATAGCCCATTGCTTAATCTGTACCCTGAATTTGTTATGTGTTTCATGGCTCTGCGCCACAGAGTCATCAACTGCTGCTCCAAACAAGGCTTTGAGTCTCTTATTCAGTGACATCATCACTATATAAGACACATCAAAGTCATACATTTAAAAATGACGGAGAGAATAATGATCATTGGAAAATGAGCTGCTCCCCTTATATTGAAAGAAGTTAGTGTGGGTATGAAGAGCTGGCATGAAAATAGAGTCATTGGGGAATATGCTAATACGATGAGGATTAAGCAAAAACACTTCAGTTCACTTGTGCCAAGAATTCTATGCACAAAATATTCCCCCAAATGATCATTCTCATATTTAAATTATTCAATTTCACAAGTAACTCGGATCTTCTGTTTCAAAAAGAAATGCTCATTATTTTAATTTTACGAAATGACTGCTGGCGTAAAAGCCAGAGCATTTTCATAGAGTATTGTTCAACTTTATGGCAATTGTATTTCTTCTGATTACAAGAGTACACATTTTCACTGTTAATTAATTTATATATATTTTTTATTAGTCAGTCTATTCATTTTAAACTAAGAATAAAACCTACAAATCAAACTACATTTTCTGTACAGTTTAACATAAACATGTGGATATGCAATGAAGCGAGAAACCAGCTCATAAGAGAGAGATTATTAGAGAAAGTGATTAAAAAAAAACGCTACACAGCTACACAGCTACAAACTACGATAACATGAGCCATGCTACATAGAGTGAGTACAATAAATGTGAGAAAATAAGAGAAAGGAGAAAAAGTATCACCGAGAGGAGAAACTGAAAAAAAAGCTGCGTATGCTTGCTTGGCTGTGTGTCTTTCTCTGTGGCCCCCTTTGGAGGCTTGCTCCTAATTAAACTCCTTCTTCATGATGCTCCCTCATGGCCCGACTTGTCACAGGGCCTGTGTGAAGCAAGCACAGCATAGACACGGCGTCCTACATATTTAGACACCCGTCTCATCGGTACCCTTCAGCTCTGCACCCTCAGCCAGGCTGGCCTAGACTGGGACGGGCTAAGATGGGCGGGAGGACTATAGTGAGCGAGGCTAAGTTAGACGGCCAGGTCAGGATGAAAATAATCAGAGGCAGGTGTGAGCTACAAGGGAACTGAATCATATTGTATATTGCTTGGTGTTAGGACATCTGTCAAATATTTGAGTTCTCTGATGTTTTAATTTGCAGGAAAAAGTCCAGCCGCATACTCCTTTCATAGTTTAGGGTGTGGGTAATAACTTCATGTAGCTCTCGAGAAAAGCTGTGGAGGGTATTTGGGTGTGAATTCAGGGTGTCCCCAGGGGGTCTACGACGGACAGCTGACGCCTGCCCAGAGCTCCTGCCATACCAGGATCCGTCTGCTCGGCATTCTGCCACCCTGCTTACCCTCTCTATCCCTCTATCCATCTTTCTGCCCCCATCTTTCTGTCTCAGTCTGCTGCGCAGTCTGTTTCTGTCTCCTTACCACTGTCCTCTTCCCCCTAATTTTCGGAAGTACTACCATGTCTCAACAGAAGCTGAGTCAAAACATTGTTGGCTTGATGGATACATCTTTATTTCAGATAGACTTGGGCTAGTTGATGGGTTGTGTTTGGAAAGGGCTCCATTGCTGACCATTCCCCTCTTCAGTTATCTTGGCAGTGGCTGAAGGGTACGACACATTCAATATTGTGTTTATGGCTATTGGCGACAGCCAGGCCTGTGAATGTTTCTCAATGTCTTCAACCCAACGGCTGACAGCTTCAGCAGAAAAAAACCTCTACAAAAACAGCCAGTTATAATAGGCCTTTTATATCGTTGCCAGCACTGTATGCTCTTCAGAACACATACTATTGTAAGCAAAACCAAGACTTATAAAAGAATATAGTATAGTAACACAAAGCACAAAGACTTTTCCCCAATAAATGCAGCAGTTTATGGTTTGCAGTATATTCCAGAAGTCGATGGAAAACAAGTTGTTGACAGTCAAGCACAATATGAAAGCATTATTAACTGTGCCACTTATGTATAATCATGTTTGATGTGCTGTTAAAATATAATACAATTGTACTGGGAATAAACAGCTTCGCCTAGCAAGGTCTCAGCCGCAGTTTGTCACAATATTAAAAATGGTTGAGAAAAGATTGAGTCACTAACTATTAGAGACACTTATACAGACCTGCCTTCAGAATATGTCAACATTTTTGTGTAGGTCGAGGTTCAGCATGCACTATTTTTTTCTGCAACTGGTTTAAGACCCAAAAGGGAATGAGAAAGAAATCTAAAAGGGCTCAGAAATAATCTTCAAGATAATGTCTTCTAAGGCTAAGGGCTAAATATTTAAATATTTTTAAGAAATCACACAATGTATACATGTTTAAATGGGTTACAGGAGGTGTAACCATAACACATCTCAATATCCTTTGACTGGTCTTTACATTATTACAAACCCACAATTTAGATTAAGACTGTTTTAGGATAAAAATGTGGGGAAAAAGCAAAAGTTTAGAAAACCACGTGATAACAGGGAGCTAACTCAATTTTGTCGGATTAGATTGGCAAAGAGTAATGTGGCTCAGTGTCAGTAAGGGTGAGGCAGTGGGGAGAAATGTTGTCCCTTCCCATCACAAATAACAAGATGGAGGTTGTCATAAAGTGGACCTGCTGTGGATTAAGACCCCCCACCCGATTCCCCCCAGCACACTGTACATTAAGCGCACTCAGGGTGGCCTTCCTGCCGGCACAAATCGGGTAATAGTATGTTTGAGATGTGCTCTTGTTCTCTTTATTTCTATTTCTTTTTCTGTCTGTCTGGCTGAGTCTGACTTGCTCTCGTTTTTGTCTCTCGCCCTCACTCTCTCGCTCACTCTTTCTTTCTTTCTGCTTTTCATAGTGGAGGCAACATCAGAGGGATCAGGCTGGCTTAGCTTATTGGAAGCAGATGGCAGACCAAAGGCAAGAAGGCCACAGTTTCATGAAGCGTGGTTTGAACATGCCAGGACCATGTCGAGGGGCATGCCCATGGATGATGGCTACATGGTGTGTGTGTGAGCGACCATTTGGGTGAGGGGGGAGGGGGGGGGGCGTGGGTCGAGGCAATGGGGGAGGGTTAAGACGAGAGAAGGGCGATGGTTGATTTTGTTGGTTACCAATCTAAGGAATTGGACCCCTAAATCATAGCCTGTGTTTTTTTTTTCAGTCATCATCTGTGCATCCAGATTTGACGTTTGAAAAACTATGCATCAATGACTTGGTGGCTTTGAAGCCCCTTACTCCTGGTGCTCTGCTACACTATAATCAGGAATCAAAGGCTGGCGCCTGGGATCCATCATCCCTGGCAAAGTGGTCGTGTGTTCAGTAATAACGCTGGCTAACTGTGTATGTAATGACGAGCTGTCTAGGGATTACTAGGTTGACTACCCATTAAAAAGGGAGTGAGAAGTACAGCACACATTTGAGAGGAGTGTTAAGAGTAAGTGAGAGAAACAGAAAGGGTCCTGTGCGTAACAAGGTTCCTCCACATTTCTCCAAACTGTGGCATTGCGATGGTGCATGTGCAAAAATCACCATCAAGAAGAGCCCACTGCAGACGAGAGCTCACTCACAGACAGTCTTTGCTAGCCAGTACATAGCACAATACCAGATGGTGCAGTGTTTCCCATATGGAATAGACAAACACTAAGCACATGTCAGAATCCAACACTGTTTGCTACAGCAGCATCCCGGCCCTGGGAACAAAGTGGTCATTCACACTCGTCACTACACTGTATAATTACCCAGATAGACATTATGAGACACAATGCCAGCTCAGTGAAACTGGATAAAGAGGGCACTTATGTCTGCACCCTCAACCTACCCTATCTTCCATCCTGTCTACACTACAGTTGCATAATTTGTCTCCATTCAAATGAATGAGAGTAATGAGAATGTTCCATATTTATTTCTGATTCAACATGAAAATCAATTCGCTAAGGCTAAATTGTATGTGGAAAACACAGTTATACTTGCTTAATAGGCTGTAAAGCCATATGAGCAGTTTATTTCAGTTTAAGACACGTCACTATGTGACTGAACTGTGGCATTGTCAATAAAGCCTTCAATTACATTTTTTTTAATTCACTATTTGATAGTTCTAGTGTAACAGCTTCAGCATAATTACTCTGTCAGGGGGGCAATGGGTAAAACACAAGCAACA
This sequence comes from Clinocottus analis, assembly GCF_023055335.1. NCBI lineage: Eukaryota > Metazoa > Chordata > Actinopteri > Perciformes > Cottidae > Clinocottus > Clinocottus analis. Next base: position 14,577,299 of record NW_027176229.1, on the reverse strand, counting down.
CTCTATTCCTTACTTGTCCGACCACCAATTGTCACTTATCGTCTTTTGTCTCTCTGACTCTTATCGTGTGGTACCACAGCAGGAAAAGGGAGCCTGAGGGAGGCCTTGAGTAACAATGACCAGCCGGCTAACCTCTATACTGTGACCTTGAGTTTCCACACCCTGTCCAAAGCAGTAATCATGGCAGGGGAGGGGCTGAGGCCAGGAGGGGAGCTCTAGGCAGGGCAGGGAATGCCATCTATAAAAATAGATCTTCATTATTCTGAATTTTCCACAAATAGTTTCAAAGAACAAGGCATCATTTCATCTTAATGGCTGGCGTGAATTGTTTTGGGCTGTGTAATGGAAAAGCCTTCCCTTTTGGCAGTGTGGCCTCAGAAGTGGCTTGCCTTTTTCACCGCTCCACACCACAGGGACCACATATTGGCACATTTCAAACAGTCTATTTTTAAAACCTCTTCTTGTTGTTGTGTGCGTACCTCAGACTTCCGCTTCAGTATATTGACCTTAAAAAACACCTCTGACAGAGATCCAAGTGCTACTTAGTTTCTTGTCTGAGGTTCTGCTTTTCTGTGCAGCGGGCTTCTGATGTGGAATAAAATGCTGAGCCTGTAGATCATATGCATTATCTGTCATCTTGCTTTTAGCCACTCTTAAGAAGTGGATGAGGCATATAGTCTATAAAATAGGAACTCAGTAAACTTGTTCGCTTTATGTCTGAGGCTGGCGCCGCAGACAGATGTGTTGTAGTGTGCCAGCCGGAAACTTATCACATGGGCAATGTTCAGCTTTGGGAGGAGGTTGGCTTAGTTGTGTGAGGTTGACCCCCTCTCAGGGTTTGTTACTGATATCACAGGCAGAACGGCTGATTAAAATGCACTTAATTTTATTGAAGCAGATAACTTTCAAGGAATGTATTTTCTTTGTAACAAATAAAGTTTTCAAAAACAACCAGACAGGAAGCCACTGTTTGGTAAAGTGTGGGGGTAGAAAAACAAGTGAATTGAATAATAGACTTCTTTATCCGAGAGATCAAATGTTTATAGGCACAGCAGGGTCTCAGATCTATGGCCTTACGCATGTGGTCGCCGAGGGCAAGTCTTCATGGTTGGTACTCAGAAAGAGAGACGGCGGCTGAATGGATACTCAGACACTTCGCTTACTCACTCCTCTGTTTCAAAAACAACCCCCACCCACCCTTTTTCAAACACGAGGGGGGAGTGAAAGAGAGAGCGAGAGAGTGATTCCATGCCTATTCTTCTACCCTCTCCCAGCAAGGACCGCCAGCTAGGCAACTATTTTTAGCTCCACCACACACTATTTTTAGACCAGTACCACTTTTTGAGGCATTTAAAAAGAATACATCAAATAAGAGAGTGATGGTTGTGGTTGTTTGGGGGTGGCACTTTATTTTGACCATCTAACGAACTAGGTTTCAAGTGTGAAGGAAATGGAGTGACTTTTTTTTTCTACTTCTTGTCTTACCACCCTTTTCCATACATTATAATTAATGTTTATTTTAAAGCTTCAAGTCCAAACCGAAGAAGGTTCAAACCGTTAAAGTATTAGGAGGTCAAAGGCATGCCCCTGTTTGTGATATTCACAACGCTTAGAGAACAAAAAGTGTTTCACATATTATTAAAATAGGTGGTAGTTTGTTTATTTTTTACCCACCAACCTTTGAACTTGTTGAAACTCTGGGAAAGACTTCCAGAGCCAATGTCACCATGATCATTAACACTGTAAATATAAAGTGTGATGCGACGAAAAGAATTACTCTTGCCCTTTCCTCAACTTGTGATTCTCAACCATGACATTTATTAACTAAGCATTGAATTATTATTTTTTAGTTGTGCGGTCGACAAAAAACTTTCAGCAGTCTTTGTTTTAACAAACTGTGATACTGTGAGCTTTCCAATGTCATAAGGCTAACTTACTTAGTCAGTCAAAGGAGCTTCAGACCTTAATCCTCAGCGCACCAGGAAAAACAAGCCATGTTGCCAATCTCTCCGTCACTACACTAAGGCACTCTGATCTCTGTGACAACCCCACCCCTTACCTCCACCCCATGTCACACCACAGTTACCCTATCCTTAAATCCTCAAAATGACTCCACGCTAAATTACTGTGGACAACTGTAAGACAGGAGATATGGTACGACTCCCTTATTTCTCTTGGATGCTGATACATGTCATAGTAGTACAGGATAAATTAGTGAAGGCATTCAAGCCAGAGTAATTATACAGTGTTTGAGAGCCATGAGAAGAAGTCATTCAGTAGGCTGATCAACACGAAAACTCCTCAAGGCTAATGTTCTCCATGCTGTTTAGAAACCAAACAAGCACATAGAATAGCACACATGCTGGAAAATATTTTCACAAGAGCGAGGCATGAGAACATGAGCACAGTGGCACTTCAGAGAGGGAGATCACATGTCATGTTGACTTGCGAGAATATTATGAGAAAGAAAAGAAAAAGATGTTTGAATCAATAAAGACTGGAATTTTTAAGTAATGATGGTGGAGTCTGTCAAATTAGTCTCAGTTGTGTTTCAAATGTGAGGGGGAATCATGTTGTATTGCTAATTGAAACATTGCTTGCAGTAAACTGGTGTGGATATGCTATGTTACTCGTTTTCTTTTCGCCATCTTCCAGACATACCTGCTTGATTTACTTTCTCTTCATGTTTCTTCATTTTCACCCTAACCCCCCACTCTCTCTTCGTTTCCTCTTCCTCCCTCCCTGCCTCCCTCCCTCCCTTTATTGGACTGTCAGTGGGCTGAAATCACACCTGTGCTTCTCACACATCTCGGCACACGGGTGAAACATACGCAGGGTGAAACATGGTGAGGGAGCTTTGCTGAATCTCATTAGCCAAGCGGGTAGTCATTAACAGAATGACCTTTGGAAATAATTACCAGCCTTTCTCCCTCCATCCCTCTTTCCCTCCCTCCTTCCCTTCTCACACTCATCCATCCCTCTGTCCCTTCCCCCTTTCATTCAATAGTTCCTCCTAGGTGAGGACAGAGGGAGAAAGCAGGAGAAAAAAAGGGAGAGAAATTGGTTTAGCATGGCTGGTGAGGCAGGTCCCCTCTGCTGCTGTTTAAGATTACAGGGTGAGCTGAACTTTTAGATTAGGTTAATCTGCTGGAAATGGGATTGGCCAACGGCCTTTCTTCTGGCAGGTAGGCAGGTCAGCTCAGCACCAAGAGGCATGTGGCATTCCATGTGATACTTGAGCCAATGGCATCAGCGTGAGCTGTGCTGGCTGAGGTCATCACAATGGCATCAACTCTGCAGGGTTCAAGCCAATTGTCACTGTGTATGTACACATGCATACACCCATGCAGTGCAGCCATTGCGAGCACACGCGTACGCAAGCCAATCAAACTTTTGTGCATGTGCAAATACAGTACACACACATATACAAGCATCATAGCCCTCAGGTATATCCAGGCATTCAGGGGGCATAGTTCCCTCATAGCTCACTCACGAACGCTTTAGTTGTTTCACAAACCTGTGTTCTTTGTTTCAACAGGGGGGTAAACAAACACATTGTGGAACAGGGATTTGGCACAGCCCAAGTGTGTACTTGGATTTGGGGCCATTCAATCACAGCGAGAGCCAGCCAGCGCTGCTTAGGTTTGTGCTTGATCTGCCTTCATTGGAAAGGGAAAGAAAGGACTCTTTTATTTGCTAACGCAATCAACAAGCCTCGTACCGGCATAATAAATCACCAATAAGAAGTGAAAGTGATTGTTCTTTAGCAGATATAAAAAAAGAGGGATGGATCTTTTTTCTTCTCGTTTCCCAACACAGCTTTCTCCTGTAATGCCGTTTGTATGTCCAGGAAACCAGCTTGGCAGACAAAAAGTATGGGAAATCTATCTGCTTGTTTGACTGTTTTATCTGGTGCCAGACTCAGAGTGTACTGTAGACCTGCCAGGACGACACATTTAAAACCCCGTTCGGACATCCAATGATCGGAGGATCCATCTCTTTGTTTGCTTTCATCAAGCTACAAGAGCCTTGATGAGCTTACAGGTACATGTCTTTGAACAATAAGAATTAATTAAGAGGACCTCCTTGCTTGTTTCTGTAACAGCTGATAACAGTGTGTAGTACATGTTTTATTACAGTCTCTAAGGGGGACGCGGGTGGTTTGGAATGAAATTAGGCATAAAACCAAAATAAAAAAAACATGTCCTCAGTTTGTTTCAGATCTTCACTGTTTTTATGTAATTATTATAGCTTTGTTGGGTTATTGTAAATGTGACAATATTTGTACCCATTTGGATAAGCAATGCTTCTTTTGTTTTACTACTTGTGCTTCAAAAAGGGTAAGCTTTGGTTTCTTGGTCTATTGCGTTCACAGATATTTGTGGAAGTGTCATTCCCAGCTGAGACTGTTTTCAAGTGAGTCATCAAGACCTTTTTACCTCTCTCTCTCTCTCTCTCTCTCTCTCTCTCTCTCTCTCTCTCTCTCTCTCTTTCTCTCTCTCTCTCTATCTGTTTCTCTCTCTCTCCCGCTTTTTCTCTCTCAACCCCCAATTTCGGTTTCTCACATACATACACCAATTGACCCATCCATAGATTCACCCTTATACAGAAAAAAAACATAAAGATGATGTATGTTCAATGAAAGAGAAGAAAAACATTGAGGGCGAGATAGAAAAAAAGCCCTCCAGCTTCTTGTAAACATGCTGTAGCTAGAGAGGCTGTGCAACGCTCTCAGTGCCACTCTCTGAACAACGCTAATTATCAACCAAAGACATGCTAATTACATAGAGCTTTATTGCTAATGTAGCAGGCCTCTATGCCATCCGCCCACACTCTGAGCTCCGCTCCCCTACCTCTGCCTCTCCTCCCACTACACCTTCAGGCAAAGCAGCAACAGAGGGAAAGAGATGCAACCCGTTTGTATATTTCTAAAGACAAGAGCTTTCTACAAATTTGAAATTAAATATGTCACATTTCAGAAGTCAAATTAAACCCCTTAGTGTTCCTCTCTGGGCAGGGGGGACGGCGGGTGACGGGATTTAATCTTCACTTCTAAATCTAGACTGCCTCATGTTCTTGACCATCAGGTCAGCTTCACTTCTGTCTCCCCCCCAAACTCAACAGCACGCCCACGTTCCTGGAACTGTGACGTAGCCTAGCAGCGGCACACCAGGCTCAGTAAGATCCAACCCCCCTACCCCTTATTGCTCTCTTCACCCTCCTCACCCATGCTAAACGTGCTAGTGTCAGCCCTGTGGCCAATCCTGTTAGCACGCCACAGCTAAGGCCGAAGGCCTCTTCAGATCGATTTCTGCCGCTGTGAGTTGCTCCGAGTCCTCCAGGGATCACAGTGTAGGTAGTGCGCCACGGCGCTCGCCCCCACTAGGCTCTTTAGCGTCTTCCCCTGACATAGCTGTTTACACGTTAGCCATCCTCTGCTCTCTAATGGAAACACTGTTAAAGAGAGAGCTTCAAAGCAGGGAGCTCTCGTCATGGGCATTTGCTGAAACATATGACAACTCTCTTGCTGGGTTCAACAGGGGCAGGGTAATAGACTGACTATGTGGCTGAAGGGCTTGCTGCATAACATGTATCAGTCCTTACCAGTAGAGTGGTAGCAAGATAGGTTATTGCAAATTATATATTGCACAGAGAATATTTTTGTGTCCCTGCTGATATACCTCGATACGATTCATTTCGCATAAACTGTGGCAATTCATATGGATTTTTAATAAGATGCAAAGCTTTGAGGACACAGCAAAGATGTAGACACCGTCACTGATCATTGTTCTAATATTGCACATCATTTTATGATGAAGAAAAAAAATGATATCATGTTTTGAAAAATAATCTAAGTTTGAATAGATAGCCTAATCAACATTAACAATTCAAAAAAGGTTCGATAATATGAACTATAGGGAGGGAATAAGAGCACATACTGCATTGCAAAAAAAAGAATAAGCTGTTTCGCTGTCTCCTGTGGATTTATGTGTGTCCTAAGTACTGTCCATGATAATGCACCCAGTCCATTCTCTTTGTTTTCCTCATTAAGGTATGTCGTATGTTGAGTGCTGTATCCCTTGATGTATGAGTTACATTATCACAATACATATTTGTCTGCACCAAATGCAAATGGTGATGAAACAAAAGCAATAAATCAAAGCTGTTTTTTAACCTCCAAATATGATATGAAGAAAGAGCTAAATATATAAAGAATGGGAATAATGTCAGACAAAATATTCTACATTTGATATAAATGTGCGAATTCAAAAGGTTTATAGTCAGGTGCAGAGTGCCATCTGGAATAGCAGGACTGTTCCCGGTGGGCCTGTCCACCCGTGGGCGGGCGACAAGCACAGCAACACCCTAACGAATGAAGATAAAAACATGTCCAATACTGTTTGATCCTGTGTTAGTCTGGACAGCCAGCTCCATAGGTGTGAGTGTGCAAAGAGTTTACATTCATTGTATCTCACTAGGCCTCCATTTTTATTTTGGTCTTTTTAAATCATGGGTTCAGAATGGCAGACTGTCGTGAATGAGACAGCCGAGAGACACCCGGACAAATTAACATTGTGGTGCTGATTGCATTACAAACGGAGCATGCACACACAATAAAAACAAGGGGATGCATTTGGACACAGTTGAGATTTTGTATGACCTCTGTGCTGCAAGAATCGTACATGTTTTGTATATTCTAAGTTTTGTTATTTATTACCATATAAGGCCTTCAGTAAAAAAAAGAAAAAAGAAAAGAAAACTCCTATTTAATTAAATGTTTATTTTTAGTTGAATATTCAACACATTGTAAGCATCAATTTGCTTTAAATAATTTTACTATTGACTGTTGTATGACTAATACTGTATGTTATATTTTCATATAGTTTAAAAATATAATTCATTCAACGATACTTTGTGGGACAGTTTAATCACCACGCACGGTGTTAGTGTAAATGTGTGCACAAGAGAAAGGAATAAACCCTGCATATGTGTGTGTGTGTGTGTGCGTGGTGTGTGTGGTGTGTGTGTGTGTGTGTGTGTGTGGGTGTGTGTGTGGAGCCTGCCGGTTTTGTCAGAGATATAGTGTGAATGTTGCATGGCAGGTTCACGTTGGGAGCTTAACGATCCTGCGGGCTGCCAGCGTCATTTCCTGCTTTATCTACCTGCCTACCAGCTGGCCTGACAGCGCTGTTCAACATCGCCTTGAGCCATACAAGCGACACGTGTCCAAAGCAAGTCAGATGAACATCCTCGTCTAAGAGGCACATCAATGGTGACAAGACACCAATGGCTGGTGATTGCACATCACGGGGGACCGTCTGAAAGATCAATCCAGATCAATGATAGGCTAACAGGTTTTTGTTCCAAAGTCCACACAATACAAGAAGGCAATTTAAATAAACATATTCTCTTGAAATTAACAATATAATGTAAGTGTTGAAATTGCTTTGAAAAAAAAAAAATGTTTTATTGATACTGGGACTGAACCCTTGTGGAAGAAGCAATTATTTCTTACACTCGGTTAGGTGTGAAGACAAAAAGAAAGAAGTAAGGGTTGCTGAATGAGTCACAAATGCTGTAACCATCTGTCTGCTTGTGTATTTGTGTGTTTCCATGTGAGTGTGCATGTGCATGTGTCTGTGCGTGTGCGACCGAGTGCATTAATGTGTGTCGAGCATTTTCTTACCTCCACAATGTCGGAGTTGGTCCTGCTCTCATGGGGCTCATTGTACTCGGTGTATTTAAGCAGGACCTTGTCCATGTCTGTGCTGGCATACTGGAACAGCTTGTTGGTGCTGTTGAAGATGATCAGGGCGATCTCACAGTCGCACAGCACGCTCAGCTCATACGCTTTCTTCATCAGGCCAAACTTTCGCTTTGTAAATGTCACCTGGGGAAAAGAAGGAGATACAAAAAAAATCTATTCAACGAACGAAGATTTATGTTCTCACATCTAGTGTCACGAAACTGAATTTTATTCACCTATAATCAAATCAATCAGTATGTATCACATGTAGTCATTATTTCATTATAGAAAAAAAGCCCCCCATTCGCTCTGTAATGAGTAATAAAATACTTAAAATATGAGACCTAACATTTACTCTTTAAAATTGGTGATTTTCAGGCACACTAAATTAAAGCAAAGTGGAGTATGCTGATGGTTCAACATTTCCTAACTGTAACAGTCCATCGACTATACCAGGAAAAAAAGAAGAAGAAAAAAGAAGCTGGGTTCGTTTTTAAGGAACTGAGAATGCTCAGTCTCAGACTGATAACGGTTATTGCTTGTACATCAAAGCGCACAGAGGTTCATCATGCAAAATATGTCATGCTAAATAATCTCTTTTTTATGGCCTAAATGTGCTCGCTCTTTCATCCCCACTTTGACACATAGAAATACACATAGCTGTAACTATTTTCATCTAAAAAAAAATAGCTTAGTCATAATATGTATTTTCTTACAGTGACATTAACACACATTGTTCAGTTGTTTGGTTGCCCAATTAACTGCCTTTCATAGTGAATAATAAGCCATTGATATAAATAACGGATGGGTTCCCTGACTGCGCTTGAAACTATTTGTGAGTGCTCGAATAATGACAATACACTCAAACTAAACCATAAAATGTGTCTTCTCTAATGGGGCCTTTTCGCTCTCGCGCTCCCTCTGGGTATGTGTAAATGCATGCATGTGTAAGTGGATGTGTGCTGGTAGGAATGGTAGCTTTAATAACACACATATACAAGTGCCCACATTGTCAAAATAGAACAACCTCTATTCCTCTATTGTTTGGATCAAAACTAGAGCAGTGAAAGTGAGTTAATTCCAGTGAGCTGCACCTGGTTTCTTTTCCAAGCCATGTGTGCAAGCTCTTCGGCTGTATGGGAGAACGTCAAAATGTGCCACTGCCAGCTTCCTTGTCTGAGCAACGCCGGGTTTTTTTTATTGAACTTTCTTTCATTTCCTTTTGTGACTGTGTGTATCATTTACATTGGAGATCTGTATTGACAAAACTTTTTCTTTTACAGAAGAAATACTGCCAAAGCTGTGCCCAGCTGGTAGCTAATGATCTCAGTTTGTTGATTAACTGCATGTTTGTCTATTCTCTTCTGACACTCAAGTGGGCCAAAAAACACACAATGAAAAACCTCCCCACACTCAGTAAAACATAGATATAAAGGATTTAACAGCAGACTACAAAACCCTTTACAAATCAAGGCTTTAAAGAAGAGATCTCTGTGTGTGCTAAATTAGGGTAATGCGTGATTCGTGGTATACATGTGTTGCCCTTCACATTTTCTCTTTACTACTCTGAGGTCTGAAAGAGGAGCTAGGGTTGAATGGATATTGATAGATAGTTTTGGATTTCGTAAAATAATATCTCCCAGGATGCACCAGGGAAACTGAATATCCAACTCTCTCTCACCGCCACCCTGTCTTTCTCCCTCTTGAATGCGAGTGGATAAAACCTTGCATGAACTGCCGTATCCTGGACCAGGTAAAGTTTTCCAGTGATGTCACCATGTCACGCCGAGCTATGTGTCAGACGGCAGAGGCTGAAACCAGAGAAATGGACGGCGTTCTAACTCCTCACAAAGCGGCGCGTGCAATGTCAGATTTTGTACCTCAACACAAACACGCATCTGATTCACCGACGACATCCGGAGAGAACATTCCCCTGGGCTCTAAATACCATGCTGACATTTACGCAGTCATACTGAAATATGAAGAAAAAAAAAGTCACATTCTTAACGTCGTAAGATCAAAAGGCATCTTGTGACAATACAATTAATTGTCATATCCAACCCACTCTGACCTGCAGTCCAAAATTGAAATATGTGCACCGTAAAGGGGTTTGCCAGCCTCACAACTGTGTGCAGAGCTACAGTACAAATTGTAGCTGATCGAGTGAATAAGATGACAGGACTGGAAGACATAAGGTCAAAGCCGACTATTAGGGAAAAGGACATGTAGAGTGTTGTCTTCCCCTGGTGTTTTGATGCAAGGGGCACCGGGGCAAACGCAGGACGCAGCTAGCTGCCGGCCCAGCTCCGTTATCACCCACTCACTCAGTCACACACACTGCTGGGGCCATTAAGGTTTCAAAAGGTGGCACGTAAGGTGTAAGTCCCAAAGCTGGTCCGGAGCTGCTAGTCTCAAAGGGGAGGTCCACATGCCTGCTGGGATTGCTCAAATGTTACAGGACCACTTGCAAACGACTGCCCATTTTAACATGTAAAAACTCGAAAGCAGAATCCAATCAAAGTTATGTTGAGCATCATACTGTAAATGAGGAACTGTGCGTGCATTGCCCACATATTTTACTTCTTGCATTGACTGACTTTAACAACACCACAGGAAGAGAATGAGCGTGATTAAGAAAAGCTTTCACTGACCAAACAATAACACCTACATAAATATCACAGCGCGCCCCCACATCTCAATCTGACACGTACAACCTGCTACCTCTAAATCACATGTATTACTAACACTATGCACATACATCCATAAATACATAGGCATCAATATACAGTGGAAGCTTGCTTGATCAACTACGCAGAATTAAAAATACTTTCTTGATGGTAAAAACTGGTGCAAAACATCATGTGAGATGTATTTGTTCGTGCTGTCACTCAGCAATATGATCTTTATGTTTAGTATTCAGTTTCACCACTTGACGTTACTCTGTCGGGACTTCATGTCCTCACATGATGCCGTCATGTGACCCATTCAGCCCATCAATACTCATACTGATACTATGAATGGCACAGTTGATCTCCAAACATGGACACATATCTGACAGTGAAATACCCAGAAGCTTGTTTATGACAGAAGAAGTTCATGACTATGTTCATGATATAGTAAATTATCATGATAATTAACTTAGTTTGGAAGCAGCACATGAAATGGATGACCATTTAACAAGTGCCAGTATTTAAAAAAAATATTTAAGTAAGAGGATAAATCACTGTTTATATCTTATTTCTAATTCATACTTTGAATTTGTTAAAGCGACATAATTCGGATGCTTGCGCTTTAGCCTTTGGATTGCGTTGGACTTTTTGGATTTTCTGAATGAGGTCTCTGTCCTTGTTGCTAAACCCAAAAAATTGTAATCCGTCCCTATGTCAAAGTGGGTGTAGTCTTTGTGTCTTGGTTGGTGGGTGCTGTTAGACACACCACTGTGTAAATAACAAAGAAAATTACATTACATCACATTTGGAACTGTGCATACTGGTAAAAGGGCCTATAGTGTAAGTGTGTGAGTGTGAACCCAACTGTGTCTTTTCACAGCAAATTGGTAACCAAGGTGTGAAACCTATCTTGACAAGCATACACACACACAGGAGAATGTTGTTGACAATTTAAAACAATTGTTGCGGTAAATATTAAATAATGGCATCTTGGGACATTCCTCACAACAGCTAAACATTTTAAGAGAGTACTCTGTAGGCTTAAGCATCGTGAACATACACTGTCGACTCATAGACACACAACCTTTATTCTTTCACCCCTATCATCCGTTTTTATTCTCGCTCTATGTTTGTGTTAATGTAAATAAAAGGATGGTATCATTGGAAAATAAACAATAAATGATAAATTATGAAAATAAAATAATTAGTTCTGCCCTGCACAATTGTCAGGATAAACAGAGGGACGGAAAGAAAGGAGGGATAGTGGCTGAATCTATGCCACATGGGTGAGAGGGGAGAGAGAAAGAGGGGAGGGCGGAGGAGGGAGAAGAGAGGGGGCGGACGCACAGGAAGCACATTTGTATGCATTTCCTCTCATAACAGGAAGAGGCCAGTGGCTTCCCCTTCACAATGGCTTCGCTTCTGCTTCCCACCTCCTGCCTGCTTCCCTGGGGGAGGAGGAGGTGGAGGAAGAGGAGGAGTGGAGAGAAAGGCACCAAAAACTGCTGGTTAGCAAACCAAACATGGCTGTGCGGACACACACACATACACACACACACACACAGATGTCAGTCAGCTATGAAGCGGCAAGATTTGTCTTGAGACAAACACTTATCCCATTGTCAGGGGCCAAGCAGGAAGACACGGGCTTACGCAAAAGGAATAAGAGGAGCCCAGGACCTGGGCCTGAACTCTGCTTCACAGCCAAAGAAGCTGTTAAAAGGGGCATTACGACAAAAGAAGCTTTGTCCCACTTCTAATATATGCTCTGCTCGTCTAAAACCCCACTTATCCTTGTTCAGTGCACCTTGATTATACAGTAGGAACAGGAGATAGCAGGCTCCAAACATTTCTACTTTCAGTGTCTGAATCGAAAGTGTCCACTTTGACTTGTAACAACTGATCTGTGGAACTGATTGAGTGGTGTCTTAATTATGCCTATTTTAGTTATAGTTGTCTTAAAATACATGCCAGTTTAAATTGTTCTTCTTACCAAGACTTGTAATTACATTTCAGGACAGCACTGTAATGGCTGGCTCGGCTCCTTCTCTGTATGCTCCTGTTTATGCTGAAACACCACAACTGGAAAAGGATTTGCCCACTGACAAAAAAAGTGGATGTTGCATTGCAAGGAGCACGTTAGAGGCTAGAATGAAGTGGATAAACTTTTGTCGTGGCACTAAGTCTGACACTGGATACTTCAAAATCATGTCCTCACAAATCTAATTGTTTTTGTGATTTCTGCAGCAGTTTTTTTTTTCATAATTTTTTTAAGCAGAAAAATAGCAATAAATGAATGGCTACTCAGTATGTGCAAACGAATATGTTTTCAAAATCAGATTTTTACTCATTTTTTATAAATTTTGATTATTTCATAATATGTCACTATTGTTTATAGCCAATATATAACTTAATAAACTTTCAAAAAGACAACATAACATAATGAGAACTATATACTATACCAATAGCAGCAAAGGAAAGAACAGAGAGAAACCAACTATCAAGACAGAATGAAAAGGAGAGGTGGGAAGAGAGAGCCATGTGAGCGAGAACCAAAACAAGGCAAAAGTTAAGAAGGCAAAAGAATACAACAGATACAGCAGCAAGAAGGTGAGAGCTTAGTGAGCCCTTTTCAGGTGAGGTCTCGAAGCGCTGAACATATGACAGAGAGGAGTGCCACCCGCTGGGGTAAAAGAAGGAGATGGTAGAAGGTGGGAAACAGGGAATTAGAGGAGGGGTGCAGGGGTGAGGAGCAACCCTGTGGGCCTCATTATTTTCCTGCTGTTAATTTCACTTGCACATTTTCTCACCCCAGTGCTGTTGATTGGAGAAAAGAACGCTTTGTCGCGGAAATAAAAAAGACCCTCTATTTCTGCAGCGGTTAACATGCTATGGGAAGAACAGCGGCATATGCAGGGATGCATGTATTTTTTTTTTTTTTACTATCTGTTCGAGCCAAGTATATGTTAGTGTGACTACTGTTTGTGGGAGCTGGGAGATCCTGCTGTTTTATTTCCTGTCACTGATGACCTGATCCATGTTTAACCTTTGGCCTGGGTCCCTTCCCCCTTGAAAACCGCATGTCCCTCCCTTCCTCCCTCCCTCCCTCCCTCCCCACACACACACGAACACGCACACACACACACAGAATTGTACAAACAAGTCATCCTAAATTAAGCCCACTGAGTGTACTGGCTGGAGAGGTAACACTAATTAGAGCCAATTGCAGCAAATTAGTCGATCCACAAGACCCACTCCAGAGAGATAGACACGTTTTAGATGTGTACATGTGTTTACAAGCATGCATTGGTCCAAGCTCCATAAATCTGACACCAAATACACCATATATGTGTTTGACAGTGTAATCTGAATGTCTCAAATCTATACAAGTGTGTGCATGAAAATACCTGCGCATGTGTCTTAAACTGCAGGTGTGTGTGTGTGTGTGTGTGTGTGTGTGTGTGTGTGTGTGTGTGTGTGTGTGCGTGTGTGCGTGTGTCTGCTAGCTGTGGCAAGAGAGTCTGCTCTCTGTGTGCAGCCCATGAGTTTATGGCACAGGGGGCTCTTTCATGTGCCCGAGGCTGGGAGAGGGTCTGAGTGGTCAGGGGGCTTGGAGCCAGGGCTCCACACTGCTGCCCACTGTCCAGAGCTCCGGGCATCCAGTCAACGCCAGGGAGGCCTGGCCCTTCTGTCCCTGCTCTGGGGAAGTGTTTCTGGGCCTGAGGGTGGCAGCCCAAAGTGGCCGCCCAGAGAGAGAGTCAGGCTTTTTGCCTCCTATCATACTGCCGCTGCAGGGAGGGCAGGGGTTTGGGAGGCACTGTAGCTCTGTAGGTGGCAAGGTAGCGTTGACAGGCTCACAGAGTGGCGCCACTCGAAAGAGGACTGCAGTATAAAGTGTATGTAGACATTTACGAATCAGCGGACATGTTACAATGTTTTATTTATTGTTTATTTAAATTGCAATTTTGGAGTGAAAAGGTTTTGGACTTTGTTCTACTTCACTTATTTAAGGGTCAAATAACTATCACTCTATAGCATATATTTTGTACAAATGATAACAAACAACATCAATCCGTTAAATACAGAAGACCGCAGAATAGTTTTTGTAAGTCTTAAGGCAAACCTTTTTAGACATTAAACAATAAATCCTGTTCATACGGCTTGGGTTCTGGGACGTTTCTTCAAAAAGGAAGTGAAAATATGCAAAGCCAAAAGCTTCCGTTTTTTTTTAAAGAAGAAAATGTAAGTTGTCTCTGTCTTGTGATGTCCGCTTCTACGAAATGTAGTGATGTCATTTATTCAGGCCGTAGGTTGAATGACACTTGAAATGGAATGTAATTTGCTCAGTACGCTTGCAGTGTTAACCACATGATTGGAGGACATCATATCAGTACAACTAACAACTAAATAAGTAATCTATCATATGAGAGATCAAAACAACAAAACACTGTGACATTGATTTTCCTTTCCCTGAATCCTGTCTCCCTTCTCTCCTCCCTCCTCCTCCCTCTGTAAGTAAAGCCCGGATATCTCAGGCATCGATTCCCCTCAGGTGTCCTTCCTGTCTCCCTCTTTCCCTCCTTATCCGCAGGAGCCGGAGTGCCTGGTACAACTGGCGGGCCCAGTCTAAGGTGGGATGAGAGCGAAGGGCTGAGATAACAGTAAGGAGGAGGTGTGGGTGCTGCAGCAACACGATAGCTTTAGTCCCCATCTGAAACTCTGTGACCTCCTCCTTGCTCTTGTCTCTCTGTCTGCCTGTCCCTCAATAACAGACATACATAAATCTGAATACAGAGAACATAGGTGCATACTGTCACACCTCTCTGCTTATTTATTACATCTTTTCGCAGAGGTATCTTTATCACTCTCTTTGTCTTGAGCTGCAGCTACGACTCAAAAGGCAGCCGGTTTTAGAGATGAGCACGCTGTGTATCAGACACAGGTTCACTTCACATCCTCACCGTCCTCTCTCACTACTTACCAGGCCCGGCACCAGACACTGATTTGCGGGGTGGCCTGGCGCTGCTTTGAGAGGAGCATGTTTTATTTGTTTATTTACAGCCACTTCATTCCCGTGGTGCATACCCCCAACAATAGGCACTTTGGTAGGCAGCAAGATTTCATTTTACACAGACTACAGCTGGTTACGTGATAGGGTAACAACTTCAGTTATGGTTGCACATTCATAAAATTACACCGGTGAAGTGCATGCTGGGTAAGGATCGCCCACTTATCATGACACTTGGTCGCACAGGAGGTTGCAACAGAATTTGACAAGACAACCCAGCATGCATTGGCGGTGTAATTTTATAAATGTGAAACCATGACTGAAGTTGTTACCCCTGACACGCCTGACACTTAAGTAACTCTGCCCGCTGAGCTTTAAGCTAGTGCAGTAAAAATTAAATGTTGATACCTTCTTAAGAGTGACAACAGTCACTTTGGCAGCAGTATGTGAAAAATCCATACCGGATGGAAGCTTGAAACTGGTATACCACACGTTATTACGATAAGTGACTGACAGGCTTGTCTGTCCAGGGCAGCCCCAACCAAGCCCTAGGGCGGACCTGGCACCTGAAGGCCCGCCCCTAAAGCCGGACTACTTACACATCACACTCCTTAAGACCAGTCATTCCTTAAACCTTTTTATGTCACTTAAGTCTTGCTGCAAATGGCCACATTCGATAAAGCACAATGTGAGAAACAGTTGAGGACTTTTATTGTGGATGTCGGATGATAAAGACGCAAAGTGAAGAAGTGGGTCTGTGTGTTCATACAAGTTATGTGGGTCTATTTGACCTGTGATCCAGGGGCCACGTAAGCAACGTATGGATCCAATTGGGCTGCCAGGATGCTGACAAAGTGTCAGTGGTCAGTCGTGCCACAGGAAGTGATCAATTGTGGGCCTCGAGGGCAGTGAGAGAGCTCTGTCTCTATCTATTTCCTGCCACAGAGGCCGTGTCTGCTTGAATCACGCTGTCCACAATTTATTGTGTCTCTCTCTCAAGTAATGCCAGCTGTTGTTAAAAAAGTGTCTTGCAAGAATTCCATTGTTGCTAGGTTTGTTAGGTTCCTCTGTAAAGTACCGTTGGTTTGAAAATGTTCTCTTGTGCTATGCAGAGGAAAGCTACAGCAGTCTGACTTACTGATTTAGCTCAAGAAAAACAATATTGTTTCAGTGTTTGCCTACCAGGCTGCTTTTCATCTCCACCCTGTTGGCCCTCTAAAGTGTGTCAGTACAGACCATCCCATCTCTGTTTGGTTGTTTGTTTATGTTTTCTCCGGTGCTACCACCCTATTCCCGGTAATATTCCACTGCTCGTGAGCTAAACTGGGTGGCATGGTGTGAGAGACTGGGCGTGTGAAGGGTGCTACAGTTGTGTGTAGGCCGCAGCCCTCAGAGCGGGCAGTGCATGCAGAATGTTTTTTGAGAATTACAAATGTTCTCATGCAAATCCTCGTTTTGGAAAGATCCTCCTGGTGACCTC
The DNA here is from genome assembly GCF_023055335.1 of Clinocottus analis. NCBI lineage: Eukaryota > Metazoa > Chordata > Actinopteri > Perciformes > Cottidae > Clinocottus > Clinocottus analis. The sequence continues at coordinate 14,560,395 of NW_027176229.1, read as the reverse complement.
ACATTGGTTTGTTAAGATTGTGGGGAAACAAACCTGCCACTATAACCCAATGGAACTCTTCCACCCAAAGCAATAACTGTGCTATCTCTGAATACACCACTCTGTTGCCCAGTTCACATATTGCCCAGACTCCCTGAAGACCTTCATTGTTGAGGGCTATGTGGGGTGTAGGGTGTTTCTCCTTCTTCCATCCTCCTCCCCTTCCATTTTTCACCCTCATACTCATCCATCCTCCCCTCCCCCAGGGACTTACCTGTCTGTTGCGTTCATCCATAATCCGCGTGATCTGAATCTTTTTCCTCCCCATCGTCCCCGTCTCTTTCTTTCTCTCCTCTTTCTAAAGAACTTTTGCTTTCTTCTCTCTCCTCTTTCTTCTTCTTTCTCCTCACTCTCCTGCTCTTCCTTTATCTGTCTTTTTTTCTGCTTTCTATTTGTTCCAATCAACTCAAAGATTCCAGCATCCGTACCTGCAAGAAATAAATGGGGAGGGGGAGGAGAGTAGAGGATAAGCATTAAATGAAATGAAATATGGCAAAATACTGAGAGAAAAAAAATAATAAAAGTGGCATCATGGCAGCCACAAGGGAGGGTGAAGAAAGACAAAGAATCTGTCAACAATGTTGTGAGAACGGCTGTGTTTTTCACTGTCGATATCATGCAAATCAGTTTTTGCATTTTTTTCCCAGGCACCGACTATGAGAAGAGACAGCGCTGTCAGGATCTCGCTTCGTTCACAGAGAGTTTGACAGTGTTTTGGAAGTGCCGCTAACTTAAACGCTCTAATCACCAACACTGTAACATTACCTCCAGACTGAGAAATACATTTTGTTTCTTCCCACGAACTGCACTGTATTGACAGTGGAACTGCCAGACACAGCTTTTTCTACTCTATCTGCAGCTCATCTCTAAAATGGCAGACATGAGTCGCAGGATAGAATACAGATGTAAAACCGAGATCACTCTTGGCAAAACAAAGCCCAAAAGAAGAAGAAGACGAAAAGTGCCAAGAGATCTTTTGAAACATGATAGAGGGACGTTTCTTAGAGACAGAAATCAAACAAAATTCCAACATGAACTTAATCCAGCTGGATACATCGCATTTCAGTGAGAGCATTTAAATGCACTTGCGTGTTTGTTTGTGTGCACACGGTGAAGTGCGTGTGTGCCTGTGTTCAAGGAGTGGAGGTCAGCGTCTGATGAGCTGGACGGCATGTGTGAAGAAGAAAGCTGCGCTCCAAAAAGTTTGCGTGAGTGACTGTGTGTCCATGTGTGCGTGCATGTGTGTGCGCATGCACATGTTTGCGTGTGTGTGTGTGTGTGTGTGTGTGTGTGTGTTCTTGTCTGAGCTTGGCTAAGCCAGAGCTCCAGTGCATCTCTCCAGAGTGCTAAAGTAGGCCAACCCAATCTATCTCAGGGAGGAGCAGAAGAACTGTTGTTGTGTTTTCTTTTGACAGTAGAGGTGATAACGTCCCTCGTTATGCAAATGAGCATCCCATTATTTAAGCTCAGTGCAATGCAGGGGAGCTGTCAGCGCCGTCACATAAAAAAAAAAAGAATCCTCCATCTACCCTACCTTTTTTTTCTCTACTTTCCCCTTCTTCTCTCTTCTCTCCTTTCTGAACCAGATTTCCGGCACCTGGCAGCACAAGCATCAGACATTGATGTGGAAGACGACACTGCTTCACCAAAAGACATGTCAGTCTCAGTCTCTCTCTCCATCACTCTCTCTCTCTCTTCTCTCATACAACCTTGCTCTCTTCCTCAATCTCTCGTATTCTCTCCTTTGCACACTCCCGCACACATACATGCACATTGTAATGCACTTCCTTTCCACTGCTTTCCTTTTTTGTCTTCCCCTAACCTGAATCCATGTATTTATTGAGTAACATGCATGAGAAAGCACAGGAAAGCTCTAAACCCCTGAGGTGAGCGCAGCACATTGCTATGCACTTGACCTCTTTGTGCTCGAGAGTAGGACATTGATAATGAAAGAGCGTAATAGGGACATCCAGGGATGCTGTGTCTCCAAGTGACAGACGGAAGCCTTTAGCAGTCGTACAGAACTGTAGATATTTTTATTTGCAACAGAAGACACAGGCTGTGAACTACCTATTCTGTTCCTTCAAGACCGTGTTTGGTTTAGTTTAGTTGGGGGTAACTTTGATGATGTGGGCGATTTGGAGTCTATTTGCATAACACATATTTAAACATATTTATTCTTTGAAGGAAAAACATCACTTTGATTATTTTGTATGTTAAACGATTATTTGTGGAAAACTTCCATCACACAAAAATGGGCAACAAGTAAGACAATACAATTTGAACAATGATGAAATACATGACAAAAAACCTCCTGGGTTGATGGTTTGGAATACGCCTACTTTATGGAAGAAATGAGATGCAAACACTGATGCATTGCTTGGCTGTTAGGACAACAGCCGGACTGTGCCATCATAATAATAACAAGATCTAAAATAACTCCGTGGCAGCTCTGAAGAGGCTATCCAACACATTTTAGCATTGCTCTGCGCAAACACACCCATCCATAGACAGAAAAACAAAGAGCTGCCCTCTGGAAGAAAACAAAAAAGGAAGATTGTCAGACAAACTAGGATTACAAGCCAACACTAAGGCGCTTGGCAGCCAGACAAGGATATCAATCAAGTTGGCGTACTTCAATCACAGGCTGACAGCATCATCCCCTCCTAGTCTTTGTGCTCAACACTACTCAGCCCGGGCATCGGTCCAAACAAGGAGGCGTTACCTACGTGATCCCTGCCTCCTGGCCTCCACCTCCTCCTCGTTCCTCCCACAGCACACTGAGCGGAGCTGAACCTCTCAATGTCAACAACCACTGGGGCAACACCTTAGGCCTTATGTAACATTAAGGCTAAGACTAAGCCCGTGTACTGAACATTTAATCCCTGCTTTTGGCTCCCAGCACCAGCTAACGCTCCCTGAGGTGAGGTTCTGCTGCCGCTTAGCCCCGTGTTGGCGCCTCCCCGACTCAGCCACCCCCTCCTTACCTATCCCTTCTCCCTATTGCCTCCTCTACCTCCTCCTACACAACGATTCAAGTTCCCCTTTCCTCCGTCCGCATCTCCCTCCCCTCCCGCCAACACCCCTCATTTTTCCTCACACCCGCCTCCGTCCCATATGAGTGCCAGGCAGCTTCCGGATAAGAACTGAGAGCCCACCTCCTCATCGGGCTCCCTTCCCTCTTATTTCCTCATGGTGTTTAAAGCATCAGTTAACTTAACAGATTACCACTGAATCACTCAATCTAATTTAGCTTCATGACGCCAAGACAGCGGAATGAAGGGAAATGCAGGAAACAAGCACTGCTTAGTGCACAGGGCAGAAATCCTCAGCAAGAATTTTTCACGGGGGACTGACACTGACACCTGACCTTGAGAGGGCAAATATTCAAAGAAAGAAAAAAGGGGATGAATGACAACATATAGAATAAGACAGAAGAAAGAACTAACACGCTTGTACACAGTAAGCCACTTTGCTAATCCTAATGTAAGGTGCAAGGAAAGAGGGAATAAGCTGTTAAAAATGACAAATACACAAAAGGGTCCCTTTATCTTCTCTGTGGAGTCTGAATAATGGTATGCCTGCATTCACACTCGCTCGGTAGCTGGAAGGAGGCCGGAGCGAGCGACTGCTAGGGTCAGAGAGCACGCTCGCACCAAGCAGACAGAAGGACAACGGTTGCTCCTCTGCTTGTTTTATATCCTGGGTCCCAACTCTCTGTGAGTTGGAGAGGTGACAATGAAAGAGAAGGAGAGTGGAGAGAGGAAAAACAGAGAAAATGAGAGAAGAGAGGGAAATGGAGTGAAGCATAAAGAGGGATCTTTTGAACAGGCACCAGACCTCTCCAGGGGGAGGGGAAGAGCTGTACCCACGACCCTCCCATCTGTTAAGCAGACGGACAGAGAGAGCGAGAGAGAGAGAGAGAGAGAGAGAGAGAGAGAGAGAGAATGAAAAAGAGAGAATGAAAAAGAGAGAGAGGAAGAGAGAGAGAGAAAGAGAGATGAAGGTTGGGGGAGGATGGAAGAGATGGAGAGGGAGCAGCGATTCAGCACATAGATCTAATGAGCATTCTCTCTCTCTCTGAGTCTCAGAAGTGGAGCTGAGAGGACGATGAGAACACATACACTCAGTGCACCACGAGGCTTGATTCTAGGTCGCCTCTCTCCCAAGTGTTTAGTCACTAAAAACTAATATACAGCACATGGCGCTTTTTCACATTCTAATAGACGGTCTGCAGGGTGCTTGTTAATGTGGCTTTGTTATTGAGGACAGACGCGGAAGACGACTCTTTTGAATCAAGGGGAGGCGACAAAAAGAGGAACTTTACCTTGACTCATACGCAGGACTAATTTGTCACTTTGAAAGACAGCTGTATAGTTTTGTTTGTGAATCAGGGGCACTTAGAAGAAATGCACATGAACTCTACTTCCAAAAACAAACGTTTTGCCCCATTATATTTCAGTTTGTTTCCTCAGAATTGGTGAGGAAGTGTTCAAGTAAAACTGGCACTCTTGTAAATGTAGCATGTGTAAAATTTTGCTGATGCTGATGTTCTCGAATCCTAATTCTACACATGGTATAGCAAATTGGGGAAGGTGATTTATCATGACAGGATTGGCGATGTTTTTCCAAGAAACCCCACCTCGGCAGCACAGCCTCGGCTCATGGTACATCTGCAACACATTTGGTAATAGCATGTGTCCTGAGAAGAAAATATGTATATATATATATATATATATATATATATATATATATATATATATATATATATATATATATATATATATATATATATATATATATATGTATCGCCAGTATCCCCTATCCTCCTAGGAAATGTGGTTGTGAGGATTTGGAATAACATATTACACTGCAGTAAGTAAACCTTTTAGGAGGTGGATGGTACATTAAATAAACGCTCTCTCTTTTTAAATAAACTCACATTTCCTTAAAGAGGAGGACGAAAAAAAAAATACTTTTATATGGTTTTCCAAATACAATCTGAATGTCAGGATGACAGTGCTTCATTTTTACTTGAACATTTCTGTCATGTAGAAGGTTTTCTTTTCCTCGAGAACATTAACATTTTTTTTGCTAAGATGCGTAGAGTTTTAAAGGTTTTTAATGTTGTTGTATATTCATGAGCCGGTGTAAATGTGTTAGTGAGCTCATTTATGTATGTTTGAGCTTTATTAGGAAAATAGTGATACACAGCACTTTATCTCCTGTCAGGATGGATAGAGGCGTACCGACAGAAATGGGAGGAGGGGAAGGATCAAGCAGAGGAGCGAGTCGATGGCCAGGCAGGATGGGAAGGGAAAAAAATGTGTATCAGTTCTCATTGTGCCTCTAATGTCATTACAGGCAGTGACTCCTCTATGTGGCACGCTGCACTCCCCATCTGTCAGAGCGAGATAGGCAGGGTGACGAATGGCTATCACTGCTACTTCCCTCAGCCTCCACCACCCCCACCCCACCTCCCCACTCTAATGTCTGTATCTTTTTTGAGTGCAGAGGGAGAAGAGTGACCTAAACCTGGGCGGTAGCCCACGCGTAGGTGGGCCTCTATGGCTCTGAATCTCTGCAGATATTAGGGCTAATTTAACATGTTAGCGGCTAAAGAGATTAGCAACATGTACATCTGGGGATTAGAGTGATAGTGGTGGATCATCTTATAATGTGTTCATTCCTTTTTTTGATTTTCCAGTGAGCACTCGAGCTAAACTTGAATTTAAGACGATGTGGTGTGTATGTGTGTGTGTGTGTGTGTGTCTGTGTGTGTGTGTGTGTGCGTGTGTGTGTGCGTGTGTGTGTGTGTGTGTCTGTGTGTGTGTGTGTGTTGGAGGATATGTCTTCACCTGTCTCTCTCTATTAGCTCAGGATTTAGTTGGATCATTAGTGAGACAGAGACGGTTTTACATGTATTCTATTTTCAATCTGTATGCGCCTTAGAACTGAGACACCTGTCTATTGATGAGGAGGAAAGTGAGCCAATAGCCTGTGGTTGGCACAAGTTTTATACACTCTGTCAAGCACTCATAAGTGTGATTGACATTATGGAACAACGTTTATTGTTTTAAGTTTTAAGTAGCAGCTCAAGTGCTACAAGATGAGCTCTACATTTCTGGCCAACCACAATTTAACAAATTTCTCAACTGAAAACTTCAGACTTTAACTTTAAACTTAATTGAGTTTCATACTAATGAGACTACACACTTTCCACTCTTATCCTTCAATCCAACAGCTCTGCCCCAGGGTCTTGGAGGACAGAAAGACAGGAAACACACACACACACACACAGAGACACTTCAGCGGAAGGATGTGACATCAGCAGGCACAGACAATCAAAGGTGCTAAAGGTGCTTCCTTCCCAAATCACTCTGTTAAGAGAGCAGAAATTGGGAATCAAAAACAGCAGACATTGTGCAAATAAACAGAACCAAAATGCTCTCTGAATGTTAAATAATGTAGGCCTCACTTTGACTTCCCTAAATTGTGGCCATATACTTAGAAAAGTCTTACTTAAACTAAACACGGAAACCTTAACTTTTTCCATGAGGCCACAGAACATATTGTGACAACACTGATTAGGAAACTGGGTGGAAACATGTAAAGTACAAAACATTAAAAAAAATTGTTTACTCATATGCATTATATAAACTTTAAAAGATAGACTTTGTATGAAGCATATTTCGTTTTAATACGTCATTGTGATTGGAGTTGCACAATATGAGATAAAAATATTAGCTTTAACAAAAGCATTTTCATAATTTTTACAATCAGTTAATTCAGCATTTTGGCTGCACAAGCTTTCCGTCGTAAAAGCAGTCTAACTGAAATAGAATCAACATTTGATGTCAGCGCTTCATGTAAAATTATACATAATTTGTGCACACCATATGTATCTGAAGTATTATTTTTTTTAATATGAACAGTCCAATAACTTTACTTAATGTAGTACAACTACATTAATAAAGATATTGTACCTAATTTGACTTTTGTGGCATTTAAAACCCAGTAACTGAATGCAGCAAAAAAACATAATGCCTATTTCAAACACTTTCTGTGAAATATAATTATTCATTTATGTATATATTTTGGGATTATAATGGTTATGAAATGCCAACTGCATTGAAAAAGTGTGAGGTAGTAATGAGTAGAAAAGGAGGGAGAGGAGAATGGAGCCTGCCCTTCGTTTGGGCAGCTGCATGTCTCACTCAGCACCAGCAAACAGGGGCCTTGGGCCATCAGAGCAGCAATGGAGGCAGGTAGCCATCCGTCAGAGCCAGTATGGGGACAGGTGAGAGCCATCTTTCCATAGCCCATTGCTGACTTCTCCAAGGACAAAATGACTTGACACAATGCATCAACTCCCCTTTTTGAAAGAAGGCCAAGGGCTATAAAGCCGCAGCTGCTAGGCCAATGGCAGACCAGCAAGAGGGCAAGCATGAAGCCAGGGATAGAGAGGAAGAGTAGCGGTTGTGGTTAAAAAGACATTCCCAGTCCATTGTCAGCAGCTTTGTGTTGTGACAGTGGCTTATACGGCAATGACTGATAAACAAATAAACTTAGAGGACAGCAATGACAAACTTGCCACACACATAACTTTGTGCCAAGCTGGAAAGATGGTATCAGAAAAAAGGAGAAGAGAAAAAAAAGCAGAAGCATGGGCAAGCAACAACTTGGAGAGGCCCCGGAAAGGCTGGAATGAATCACCATTTAGTGCATTCAGTCTTTCCATGGCATGAGCATAAGGTGGGGTAATGAACGCATTCAAGTATAAAGTAGCGATAGAAAAGATGACAGAGAAAAAAAAGAATCAACCTAATAAAAGTGACACGGTATTGTGAGGAAATGTAAGAAAGAGAGGTATTGAAATGGTTTTAAATATGGAAGTGGTGCAGATTGTGGTGAGACGCACATCTGATGCTTGATTGCAAATAACTTTACGTAAGTTTCACTTGGTCAACACCGCCACACTTTCTTTCCCTTTTTCCTCTGTGTCCCTCTTCACAGTCACTGTAAAGTCATTCAAAAAGCTCTTCTGCAGGTGACGTTTTCAAGTGAGCGTAAACGACCGTCTCAATTCACGTGTTGCTCCACGTGCCGCAGGACCCAGGTGTGACCAACCACGGAAACTAAATGGATGGAAACAGAAAATGGACACACACTCGTCCATGAGTGATCACACAGTCGCGTACGAGTGCGTCAGATAATTCCCTACTTATCTATTATGTTCACAAAACAAGGGTAAAAAAAAATAATGAACAGTATAAACCCTTCAATGCGCGTACCCAGCCCCCACAGGAACAGCCCGGAGTCATGTCACTAAGAACACAAAGCACTGACATATTCACCCAATTATGTTCCCTGCCGAGTATGACAATGTCTCAGGATGTTAGCAATGTTCTGCAGTGGGGGAGAAGGGCAGAGGGTGTGTGTATGTGTCAGAGGTTTGGAACAGAGGCTAAGGGCTTGTTGCTGCATGGCCCACGCTTCCTTATGTTCAAGCACAGCACACTTCCCAGTAGTCTTGCGTCCGTGCGGCCGCCTCTGCCTCACCCCATACTGTATCAACTCCAGACATCATGGTACAGACGATCCGCTGATGATTTCATCACCCCCACCCCTTACTCTCTCTTTGCCACAGCATTCTAATCACCCTAATTAAAAGCTTTGTTCATTTAGGAATCTCTGATGACAATTTGTTTCACTCTACCCTACAGCAGTGGTGTCTGTGAAGAGAGGAGAATTAAATCTGATCTTCTGACAGCAATTATTAAATGCTCCCTCCTGGCCTCAATTAAGGCCTGCAGGCTATTGCTAACATGGCTAAACCTCATGCAACCACGAGGTGCCTGCACACTTCCCTTTTCTTTACCAGCTTTGTTTTGTGGCCCTTTGAAGCATGCATGAATGTGTGTGCATGTGCATCTGTGCGTGTCTGTTAACTTGCGGGGTCTGAAAATGCATGTATGCTTACGGGACATTATCTGTTTTGAATACTTGCCAATGGAAAGAGGTAAATTAAATGATTTCCTTTTTTTTGCAGGCTTTTTGTTGTAACTAAGTCAGCATGTGGGGGCAGGCAGCTCAATGGGGAAGTTGTGGAATTTACTATTTTTGCTTGTCTCACTTCATCAGCACATTTAGATTCCACAATGAAACTGTTACGTGGAGGGCTTATTTTTGAAGTTGTTACTGTAACAAGGAAATACTGAAGCTGCTGGAAATCTCCTCTAATTATCAACAGTTAGGTCTTGAGTTCAGTGTGCTTTGGGCTTTAACTTATATACGTGAACTCAATAAAACGGGCACTTTTTAAACAAATTAGAATTGCTCTACATTGCATTGGGCACATATATTTTCAGACATGGCTACGTACATGTCTGAAAATGATAAAAAACATCTAGAAATTACAGTTAACAAGAGATAATTCTACCTCTCCTTGTAATTGTGACACTCCAACAGCAGTATGTGTCATGGTCGCAGCCTTGCTGAGCTAAAGTGAGAGCCACAGCACTGCTTTGAGTCTATGCACAGCATGTGGGTAATTTGCAGAGAAGTAGAAGGTTGCACACTTCAACAAGGATGTCCTTCATAGATTCGACCTTCTGTTTTTTTTTTTTTCTTCCTCCGGTCCCTGCGCTCTGCTATGAAACCGAGTAACCTAGATCGTGGAGTAAGGGGAGAGAGGGACTGTGACAGAGGAAGAGAGATACAGAAATGAGGAGGGAATGAGGTAGAGAGAGGCTGAGAAGAAAAAAAAAAGCAGTCGATTGAAGAGAGACAGAGTCAGAATTTGACACCGCACCACCCCACCAACACTTGAAAAAACTTCCCCAGGATGATGTCAGGTCCACTCCTCCTTTTTTTGGTTACCACAAGCTGATCGTGCTGATTATTGGTGAACAATGTTTCCCTGTTGACGCTGCGCATCATTACAGAGAGAATGTTCCATTGTTCTTGTTTGTTTAAGCAAGGCTGGTATAATGTTTCCAGGCACTGTCCCTTCACCACACACACACACACACACACACACACACACACACACACACACACACACACACACACACACGGTAAACTTGAGACTCAAGTTGTATGCATTGCATCTATAATTTATGTTACTCCTATGCTTTGTTTCACAACATTCAATTAAAGTAAATTAAATCAAAAAGCTAAATTAATTGAGAACTTTTTCAATCACTATGATTAAAAAGTGTACATAGAAAAGGGTTTTATCAGTACGCAGTCTGAACTACTCGCACAGTGCTTCACAGTTCCCAGAGGAGAGCTGGCAGTGGGGTGCATGAGGACTAAGGTTGTATGGTGGGTGGAGGGCATGTGGCGGCATACGGTACCTACAGATCAGCCTCTGTATAGGGGAGTGGCCCCACCAAGGCCAGCGCCGGGCCAGATCCAGTCCAAGCCTCTCATTAGTCATCGTCTGGGTGCCGCGCTCCTTTTTGGAGTGGTTAAGGGGAACCGGCGAGGGTCTGGCAGTCCCACTATACTCCACTCCCAGCACCATCACAACCCAACCTCATCAAAGCGAGCGCTCGTAATTTGTCACAGAAAGCAGCCAATTAACATATGTTAAGGGAGGAGGGACGTTGTGAAGAAGGGAGGGGGGGGGGGGGGTGAAAAAAGATAGCGTATGATTAAAGAGTCTACACAGCTGCACAAAATCAAAATGGGAAAGAGAGGTTTGAAAGAGACCTCAGACCCAGTAATCTGATAAAGCTTACTGTTACTTAACCCCCATAAGCATTGGAGAGAGGCAGAAGGAGAGAGATGGGGAATGAAATAATAGAGACAAACGAATATTAAATTACTGCTGTGAAGCTACATGCTTTGGCAGAGGGCCTCTGTTCTCAATGTGAGGCTCCAGTGAAGGCCACTGTATCACACAGAGATGACCCTCTTGCTAAAGCACAACTGCTGTTTGACCACACTCTATTTTTAGCCCACTGCTCACCAGGAACTTCTTTTTTTATAGTTTTTTTTCCGAAATGTGAACGCATGGTGCATCACCGCAATTTAGCTCCCTTTCTCATAAAACAAAAAGGTGTTTTTTTTTCAATTTCCATTTATTTTTTTGTCGCAAAGTCTCAGACAAGTTGCTTACATTTTGACTTGTTTGTTTTCCTTCAAAATCTTGTTCCTCATGGTTGGTTTTTAACATGCTGTGTGGTTATTTATGCACGTGTGCACGCCTGTGTGAGACTGTGTGTCTGCGCATATGTGTGCATTTATGTGTCTGTTATTGTTGATGTTGTTGTTGTAGGAACATCTTGTGAAGTGAGTTGTGTGATATGTTGCCTTGTTGTTGGATATGGTGGCAGGCTGAATGCATTAGCAGTGCACGCCGATGCCTTTCTGTGTTCTGTCGTCTCTCAGCCACCTCTGCCTTGTCTCTCTACCGCTACTGATCACACAGGCTGACAAGCAAGTTTGGGTCTTCGTCTGGCGCACCGTCTTTCGCTACGTGGGCTCCGACTCTTTCAGCGAGAAAAATAAGAGAGGCGGGGAGAAAGCTTTAAACAAATTTGAGGGATTTTGGAATTGTACGTCAAGTCGTGGGGAAATCCCCCCAAAACCAAAAAATGCTTCAAATTTCAACAATAGTTCATCATTACAAATACAGTTATTTGAAAATCATAATAATAACAAGTATTATTATTATTGGTATTATTTTATTAACTATTATTAGAGATGGAAATTGACAGTAAAACCACATATGGCCAACAGAAAAGCATACTCTTCACTATATATAAATCATGACTGTTTCTTTTTTCCTCCTCTTCCTCTTTCTTGCACTCATATCTGTGCCATCAAGCATCAATCGTTATTTATTTATTTTTCCTATTTGGGAAGTAAAGGGCTAGAGTGGAGGAGCGGAGGAGTGAAGGAGTGGGGGATGGAGGGATGGCGGACAGAGGGGGCGGCGGAGAGTTGTGTTTGGTTCACAAGGCCCGCTGAATTTTTCTCTTCTCCTCTCCTCTGTGTTAGCGAGCTGGTGGTTCAGTGAAGGACCTGGCTGCCTGGAGTTCCCCCCCCCCCTCCACTCAAATCCCTCTGCTGCGAGCACAGCTGCACCGTTCACATAACCTCGCTTGCCCCCTCCTACTCCCTCCCCCCAGGCTAATGATAGCAGAGCACGTCCCCTCCACAAGGCAACAGCTTTTTCCACTTCATGTACATACACACATACACACAAACTTTGCGTGCGTGCACACAAGATCATCGGACACGCGCGCAGACTAGCGGGCACAGCATATCCCTTTTCCCTTCTCTTGGTTTCTTCCCTTCATTTTTCTCATATCATTCAATTTCTTCACCCTGAGAAAAGTCCCCTGGCCTTGTGACCCAATGAAGGCCTGAGAACGTTACCTCCCTCTCTTTTTTTCTCTCCCTCCGTACAACCCTGCACAGAAAGTGACCTGCATCACAGCTGTGTGTGGGAATTTGTATGAGTGGGTGTGTTCTTGAGCGGGTCGAGTGTGTGAATGTATGTATTTGCACATACCTGCGCACGTCAATGTTCACACCGCGTATGCCGCTGTGTTACTGCATGTTTTATACATTTACTTGATGTGCAGATTTATGTGTGTATGTGTGTACGTCTGGGTGTGTGTGTGTGTGTGTGTGTGTGTGTGTGTGTGTGTGTGTCAATGTAAGCAGAGGAGGAAGAAGGTGAGGGCAACTCTGGGCGCCTGCTGCACCTACTGTGCATTATCCCAAATAAACAACTCATTACACGTGTACTTAACCAAGGGGAGCTGGCGAGCGGTGGAAGCTAATCCCCGTTATCGTTGCGAGCGTTTCTCCACCGCTTAGGCTACAGGGAAGAGGAGCGCAGGAAGGTAGGCTGTGAGGAGTGAAGAGGCGGCAAGAGGGAGAGAGAAGAAAGAAAAGCATTTGAGTTAACTTCCCACAAGTGCCTTTCTTACTTATAGTATCCCTTCTCACTCTATCTTTCTCTCTCCCACTACACTCTTGCCTTCTCTCCTTTCTTTTCCCTGTGGATTTTGCACTGCTCTTCCGTGTTTTCGACCATCTCTCAGAACTGGGTCATCGACAGACTGTGCGCTAGCATTTTGAAGAACATGGGAGGGGAAAAAAGGGTGTTCTTTCTATGAGAACAATCCAAGGCTTCTTTAACAAGTAGCCCGCTTATCAAATTAAGCTGTCAAAAGCACATTAATAACAGGCAGCACAATTCCCTTCACAGAGAAAGAGGGGAAAAAAACACATTCGGGAAAAAAGGGAATGATTTCTCTTTCACCGTGTGAAGAGACAGTCCACCAAGGGCAGTAAAGCTTTTCTAAGCTTTCTTCTTCTCTCTATTTCTCTCTTTCTGTTCCATTCATAATGTGATTATGGGGCCCCTGTTAGAAGGGTCAAGATGTAGAGTGCCACTCATTTAGAGGGTGACAATATCTCGTGCTAGGATGCATGGTGCTCATGTTTAACAGAATTACAAGCTTAACACGCGCTTTCTAACACGACAGAATCCACTTGTGCCGGATGACAATTAAAAAGATAAAAGAGCCTCCCAGGGTTAAAATGTGGATTCAAGATCAAATATTGAGATGGTTCGATGGTGAAATATGATGCCGATAAGAGAAATAAACAATTAGACTGTTACCCGCCCACATAATTGAGATATTAACTATGAGTTTGACCCTGGATGGTCTAAACCTTTTCAGTATGGAAAAGACTATGATCAGTCAATCCTACCCTCAATCGTACTAAAACACTGACTACACCCTCAATAATGTGGAGCCGGCTCATCCCGTAAGAAAGTGAGAGCAGCATGTGAGGAAAACTGTATATCGACAAAAAGAGAGAAAGTTAACACTCTCAGTGCTGTTCACATGGCATATGCCTGAGATGCTGAAATTAAATTAACGAGACACCTCGGCATACAGATGGCGGAGTGGAGAGAAAACCACCCTGTGACCTTACACTCGTAGACTAAGTGTCAAAAAACACACACTTCTCTTCTTTTTTTTTTTATCTATTGTGTTGCCATCTTGGCATTCCTCTTACACGCTGCTCAGTGTTAGTGATAAGAAATTAACTTGTCATTTTTCTTTTTTTATCCGTACTTTGCTAAATCTGACAGCGGCAGCTCCGCTGCTCATGCTGAACTGCGAGCCCTTTTGTGTTTTACTACAGAGACTGATTTTCTCACACCCTCAATTTCAGTCCCATCCTGTTTGCTCGGCCCTGAGGGGGCTGCTCTGCTGTAGCCCAGAGTGGGACGGCGGTGGATGGATGTGACGTGGAGGATCCGGGACTCTGCTAGAGGGAGGCTGGAGCCATGCACGACAGGTATCCCCCGCACTTCCTCAGCTATTTATAAAGCCATGAGTCCAGCACAGGGCCAAAAATAATACGGAGGCCATTTTTATCGCAAATAATAAAAGGTGGCACACTCCTTTTCTTCACACACACACACACACACACACACACACACACACACACACACACACACACACACACACACACACACACCAGAAGCGTAAAAGAATGCCCACCAACACTGTACAAGCATTAACAACAGATACCAACTAAATGAAAAAAAATCACTAGACAACGGAAGCATCTTTGTCCTATTGAGCATGCTCCCACATGAATATAATATACACACACAGACACACACACCCACCCACACACACACACACACACACACACACACACACACACACACACTCCAGACAAAAGTCAATATCAAGGCTGAGCTATTTCTGTAGAGAGCACTATTTAGGAAGTGTGGGCTGGGTGCCAGTATTCTCCTCAGTATCGTCTGGGCGTCATTGCACTGCCACTGTTATACAAACTCACCTCTTTCCTCTCTCACCCGCTCCTCACCCTTTTCACCCAACCCCGTGCTCCATTGTCAGTGCTCTCTCTGTGTTTCCCTTATACACACACAAGGTTATTTGTTTTTCCACCGGGTTGAAACGACAGTGCCAGGTGAAAGCATCTATTGGCAGGATAAAGAGAGTGGCTGGTGTGAGATCACAAGGCCCCACTCTGCCCAGCAAACCTTGAAGTGAAGCGCCGGGCTGGAGTTTCAAACAAAGTGCCCCCTCATTCATTATACATGCAACTGCACTGAAAATCTCCTTCCGCAACTCCATCTCTTCGCCCCTCTCTCTCTCTCTCTCTCACTCTGCCTCTATAGGCGGCTCTCTTTCTCTCTATCTTCTTCTTTTTCTCTCTTCTTTTTTTTTCCAGACAGAGCATCCATAAAGTATGAATAAAATTAATGACATCACGAGCTGCACTTTGGAAGAGCCACTGTAGGAAAAAGCCATACATCACATGGCAGAAGGAGCCGGGAAAAAAAAAAGAAGTAAAAAAAAAAAAGAGAGGGCGAAAAAAAAAAGGTGTAGGGGGGGGGGGGGCGTTGCTTCACCATTCTCCACCCTGGGGGCACTTTGTATTGCTGTGTTATTACAGATACACTTTCACTCAAAAGTTTGAGCACAATTAATTGTAACAACATCCATTTTCTTTGTTTTTTTCTTCCCTCATCTGAGTAAAATAAGTGTTGAAAAAAAGTCCGGTGCTGCGCATTCTTTTACAGGCTGGCCTTTGGTGTGGGAATGGCACAGATGACAGTGGAAAGGAACACTGGTGTGGACTTTGGCAGGACACCGCCTGGTTAAGCTGTGTGCTGTGCAGAAGAGCGAGAGCACTGAGCGTGGATTCTTATATAGCTGTTTCTCGACTTAGACGGTGTTAACAGCATTTTCAACAGCACAGTCCCTTCGGAGTTGCTCAGCAAACCTCTTGATGTTAGAGGCTTTGCACAAAAAACTGAGACTCTAAAAAGGAAAAATAAGCATTTACATTAAATACTTTAATATTCTTCTTTAGAGCAGAAAAAAAGAGATAGACTTATCAATCGCGCTGCCTATTAGTGGCAATTTAGTGTGGCACTCTTTTATTACAAGAGCAACATCACACAAAAGCCTGACTTGGTAAAATTCAAGTCCTTATTCCTCTGAATCTAGCATGAACACAAGATCTGCTAAAAATACGCGATGGCGATGTGAAGCTCTGCAGCAGCTCCGATGGGGAGCAGTGGCGGCGGCGGCGGCGCAGATTGTGGCAGGGGTTCCAGATGGATGTGAGCTTGTGTGGGGCCAAAGCACAGAGCTACCTCTGTGCATCTCACTGGACTATGTTGCAGAATGACTCGGCTATGTTGCAGTTGTGACAAAGATAAATTACAGCCACTGGAAAACATTTTTTTTTTTATGTCTCACTCCCTCCATTTCTCCACTCCTCTTTTCTTTTTTTGGCATTGGGTGTAGACCAAATGTGTGCCACACTAAAGGGAGAGGGTGAAGAGGGGGGAAGGAGGAGGGACTCTTACTCCTCAATATTCACAGGTCAGGTACTGTGTGATATGATGGAACGTGCCTTCTGTCGCCAGATTTATGCACATGGACAGAAAACAAGTCTCCCCAGAACTAACCGCTCAAACTCACTAAAAAAGATTCCTAGCTCATTCCACATAACATGGTTCCAGCAGCTATTACAGATATGCACTGTACGTATGTGGTGTCACAGACTAGGCTGCCTGGATGCTGTCTGTTACACTGTGACTGAATAAATATTACAAATCTCACAGGAAGGCAACTAAAGTAGCAGTCTGGTGGGGAAGTCAATGTACAAATTTATAAACGTATTCATTTAACTCTCATCTACCGATTTAAGTCTTGATGCGGAGGCATTTATCCTGATATGAACCATCCAATGTTTAGATCATGAAATCCAACCTTGGTTCTACTCTAAATGTTTCTCTTTGTCTTATCATTCAAAGTTCTCCGCTCACTGTACTCCTCCTGCCTTCTCTCCTCCCAGGACTTGCTCTCTGTCCAAATATTTCAGGGAGCAGGCCTCAAATATGGTGAGGTGTTTTGGGTAACTCTTTAGGTGGGCTGCAGCTGACGATATGATTGTGTGGTCAGCACTACTGAGCAAAGACCACCCGGCAGGCAGCTGCTGCCATGAAGACCAACAGGCCGGGCAGGAAACAGGAAACAGGAAGAAGAAGGCAGGACATCCTATTCATCAAGGTGTTAAGCATGACATCACGAAAGCCTCACTCTTTAATGAAGAATACCTGCTCAGAGGCCAAATATTCTGTTGCTCTGCTCTTAAGTCACCTAAGCTCAAATACATTTCTATCTATGTTTTATCTCTGTGTGTTTTTTTTTCACTATATTTCTGCGCATCTGTCTTCTCAGTTTGCCTTTTCAGCCCTCACACTGACACTGTTTTCCAGACTGCTCCATCATCCCAGACATCAAATCCTACCCTCTTCAGTGTGAGAATAAAGGAGAAAAAGAAATACACGCATTTTCATTTGAATATACACCAGTGACAACCTCACAAAACTCAAGAAAAAAAACAAAACAAAAACACAAAAGCACAAACATTCCAACACGCAAACAGACGGAGACGAGACACAAACTTGAACGCACACGCACACCTCCCAGACACACAGCACACACTGACAGACAAACACACAAAGAAACAGCAAACACAAAGCCCAGCACAGCCAGAAGACTACTTTATGCAGAGATATTCTAAAGTGTGTTTTACAATACAATTAAACATCAAAGGCTGATATATTCCTCTGTGATCTTTAACACCCCAGTGAACAAACCCCATACACCCCCATCCACTTACAGCGTACAGAGAAAGTTGCTGAACGTCCCCGTTAATTACTAGATAGAGACTTTGCATCATTACGCAAGAAACAGGACATATTCAAATATATGCATTCAATCCGCCATAAACCATTCAAGGACTGTGTTATTTACTTTAGATTATTACTTTATAAGTTTCACGAGTAATTGCAGCTCTTTATGAAGTCATACAGACGGTGCACCAAAGGCACAGAAACATTTGGGTAAACATTTCTAATATGCACAACAGTTAGGACAAAGAAATGTTCAAAATGAGCGAATAAACACATGAGGTTGAGCCCTACACGTTTCATTTGTACCAATAAAATGTATGAAAAAGATGTTTCCTTCCATGTAACAAAAGAGGGAACACCTGCTTGCCTTGTGCAATAAACAAGAATACAACAAGCCCTTAAGTTATTATAAAACTGAGGTATTTTCATCTGCTTATAAACAGGCAAGAAACATAGTTATTCTAATCAAATGGCTTAACATTTCTACAGTATTTATATCTGATACATGCACTAAAAGGAGAGGTTAACTTTATTCTTTGACATCTAGATTGCTGGAGTTTGTCTTTGTTATATTTATTTGAAAGAATGTTAAGGATGCTCCATTATTTATTGGATATACAGGGATGTCTCTTGACAGTTTAAGATATTATATGTTCCTTATATATGAGGCAAATATGATTTTCCAGAATTGACTCCTATATTACCTTCTTATTTGAGCCAAAGGGCATGAAGTCCAATTACAGCACTTCAATATCTACCTGCAGATCTTGCCAACCTGCAATCTGCAAATGAGTGTTTTACTGATGTTTAACTGAGCAAACTCTGCAAACCCTTTCCAAAATATTTGAAACCATTAGTGAAAAGAAAACTTTAAAGCACAGCAAAAGGGGCCATTAAATTATTTGCTTAAACATAAATGCGTCTGATGTTTCCATTAAGAATAATATTTTCATAGAAGGAGGGAATCATGAAATGTGCCTGCTGTACAGTATTACATGTCTGTGCTCTGTGGCAGCACAGTGGTATACTTTACTACTTAAAAAAAGGAATTATATTGGACATTTAAGATTAAAGGCATAAGCAAGCAGCAGCCCATCCTATCTATGCTGATTTTGTCTGAACATTTTTAAAGCACATGGCAAAACCCTGACCATAGCACACAATGTGTCCGTTCCCTTCACTTAACTAAAGCTCTACTGAGCCCCTGGTGTACAGCAAAGTGCCCTGACAATCGGCTCAATGCCCGAGCCAATCACAGGGACACGTGACCTTCTAATCCCTCTCTGTGTGAAGGGGTAAGAGTTTGTTGTCAGTGTTGGTTTTGTGAATCAGCGGCCAAAATCCCAAATGATTTGTCATGAAGGAGAGGTCTTAAGAGAATAGGAGAAACAAAAGCAGCACGGGCCAGTTAGTGTGGGTGTCGGTGTGTGGAAGTGTGTGATGGTGTGCGTGTGTGTGTGTGTGTGTGTGTGTGTGTGTGTGTGTGTGTGTGTAACAGAAAGACAGAGAGAGAAAGGAGGAAGATCATGCTTTAGCCTCAACATTTGTGTGAATTTGTTTGTAGCTGCATACGTGCGTGCATGTGTGTGTGTTTGTATAGGGTCTCTGAGATTACAGAGCTTGGCTGACAGAGTCCTCTGTGTGTAATCGTGGGTCCACATGCGAGCGCTCACCTTCCACTGAGCGGATTAACCTAACGCTAAATCCCAAGAGAGCAACAGGCCAGACAGGCCACACAGAACAACTTCATTGACGATGGGCAAAAGGGAAGGCCAATGCGTAAAATCTTTTGATAGACTAACACACTTTTATATATTTTTTCATGACTAAACAACTCATACAAAACAGCATGAAGGATTATAAAAAGTGATGGAACAATGCAGAGAAAAGTACTCTATTTTATGTAAAATCTACCTCACATGTTGCACATACTTTATATAGGCTGCATCATATTTTTTTTAATCTAAGCTACGGCTGCATATGCAGCACGCTTTTCACAGTCACAAATTAGGTTGATTCGCTGTAGTAGACAGAAACACTTCATCACTTTAAAAATGTTTTTTACCTTTTCAAATATTGCACTAATAGACCATTTTAAATTGAATAGTTCTTAAATATATCAAATGTACTGTGAATATGTTATCATATTTATTCATTTTGAGGAATTCAATACAGCTCTACATTAATAGAAAAATGTAACTTTTGAAAAAAAGGGAAAGTTATTTATGTCAGTACAATAATTGCTGTTTAACTTTTTAACAGATTCACAAGCATATCAGTATATAGCTATATCTATATCTATCTATCATTATAGATAGATATTAACATGAGATTATATTAATAGGCATGAGTTAAATGCACACAGCCCAGTCAGTTCCAAAATTTATTTAAATTCGACTGAAATGTGTAATTTTAAATTTCTTAACCATCATTAGTTATTCTGCACGTTTCCTCAGTGTGTTTCATATCCATACTTTAAGAACATCACAAATACATCCAATTGGTTTTCTAAAGCTGCAACCTGTGACCGTTGCCACAGACAGGTTAATTATGGTGTCATTATTAATCTCTCACTGCAACAGGTTCAATTGAGCTACGAGACTGAACTACACTTAATTAATAATTATAACATTCTCAATGTGGTGAAATTAATCTAAACAATCTCAGTAACAGAGAACAAATAATAATTCAGACGTTA
The DNA here is from genome assembly GCF_023055335.1 of Clinocottus analis. NCBI lineage: Eukaryota > Metazoa > Chordata > Actinopteri > Perciformes > Cottidae > Clinocottus > Clinocottus analis. The sequence goes on along the minus strand of NW_027176229.1, from coordinate 14,539,927 downwards.
CACACCAAATCTTCTTAAAAACCCTGACTCAAAGTTCTAGTGTGCATGAATTAACGCTCAAACAAGTCTCAAAAACTGTACTCTCTTTTATTGTAGTTTGTAAATGTTTACACCATTCATTCTTTTCTAATATATTTCTGAAAGTTGCCTATGAATAGGTTATCCTTATTTCATGTGATTGATGTGACCACAGTTAAAGTCCGTTAAACCACTGGTACATGATAACATATTCACTCAGTAAATATAGCCAGCTTATGGGCAGTGAGTTTCCTTGCATTATGTTGCTTTAAGTTAATTCTCCTAAAATAAAATAAGTACACACTTAAATTGTCTTTAAAAGAAAGTGTATTATCATTTTATTTTTTATTAATCAAATGTGTAAACACTGCAGTTTAAACTAAGAGTGTAACTTTTCATGTCCCCCAAGAGAAGAACACTCTGTGTTGTGTTATATTATTAAGGAGGGCAGCGCCTTCAGGAGATGTGGCTTTAGGGCTGCGCGCCTGCATGTGGACATGAGAAAGCTCCACAAGGTCGAGACAACAGTAACACTGCCTAAAACACGAGACAGACCTTGACTAGCTCCTAATAGATCATAAACAGCTATTTGATGTCAGCCTCTAATTATATGACATAGCTGTCACCGGCATAAGTCGATCGGGGTCCCAACAAATCAATAGACTCAGTCGCTGTACTTTGTTGAGGAGGAAGCGCGCATCAAAATAGACCCTCAAGTTTCTCTCTGAAAGACTCAAAATACGGATCATATGATGCAGGACGTGTCTTTGCGAGTGAGTGTGAGCGCGAGTTACTTACTTTATTTCGCACGGAATCTTGTCCGAGTGAAGTGAAAGAGACAACAAGCGGTCCGCCGGTTGTTTGGTCCGGCCGACTGACAGGACGGTGGAAGCTGCTGCTGGATGGGGATGGACTTAGCCAAGACGCACTTAAAATCCAGGAGCGCAACTTAGCTGAGGACGTCGCCGGGAGGAAAAAAAAAGTAATCTACAGCACGCGGTAGGAGTCTCTATAATGTCAGAGACAACTACTCTCTCTCTCTCTCTCTCTCTCTCTCTCTCTCTCTCTCTCTCTCTCTCTCTCTCTCTCTCTCTCTCTCTCTCTCTCTCTCCCCCTGCCTCTCTCTCTCTCTGGTCGGACAGTCTCTGCTCAGCAGGCGGCGGGTGCGCTTCGCCTGGTCTCTGCGAGGTGCCGGTGAGCGGAGAGGGACCCGGTGGGGCGGTGTTGGTGGAGGTGGTGCTGGTAGACTGGACCGCTGGAGGTCTGGATCTTGATTCTGATATAGAGAGGATCTTTCTATTCATCCCCACAATCCTGACCGAGTCTTCTACCAAACCCTCTCCTCTCCCAGTGCGACGAGAAATAATCGATTTTTTTTTTTCTTCGCTTATTTTTTTTTTTTTTACTCCTGAAAGGGGGCGGGGGCTCTCATTTCCCAACTCTACTTTAATGAAAGAGGCACGGCTCTTAATGCTTTATTATCGCGCCAGCCCCGGTAGAGTGGACGGACAATTAACTGCTCAGAGAGGACCACTAGAGGAAGATGATGGGGGATGTGTGCTTAACTAATGAACCAACAGAGAGCACGCTAAGCATCTTTAGCCGATTTACAGCTAAATCCAGCCACCAAAGTTGATGTTTATGTTATTATGTTTCATGCAGAAAAAGACAGAAAAACTCATTCTCTCATTTCTCATATGAAGTCAATTGAACTTGTATATCTTGTTCGGTAAACCACACATAATACAATTTGTCAGTTCTCAACAGATTTATTCCATGTGCAACATGAATGCTGCCTCCAGTCTGAGTCTCTACAAACTTTCCACCTCCCGCACACTGCCAATCATTCTCCAGGACCCAGTTATCTCCCTCAGATAAGCCCTGACACAGACAGTAAGCATGGGGGAATTACCAAGCTTTTATCCATCCAACCAAATTATTTCAAAACATCCACTCTATTAGTGTGAAGATAACAATTAGAACAGCAAGTTTGCCACTTCAGATAAGGCCCAGACAGGCAGCCTGTACAGAGATGTCTCCCAGATAGGCCTTGTTATTCTGTGGTTCTATTATACTCACATTATATGGGCGCGGTATCAGTGTAAAGAGTGGTTGTCTTAAAGAGCGTGTTATATGCTCCCATACATCCTCAGTTCTCACTCATGGGTTTTTGCCAATCCATCCTCAGAAAAAGAAAATACTTCTTGGTTCTTAACACATTGAAGTCTGTTTGAAGTCATCTCTTGGATAGTTGAAGTTTTACATACAGTTTATAATAGTTTACCGTTTTTATAGTCAAATAATTCAAGGACGATGTGGCCCTCTTAATTCTCCTCGTCGGGATGCAGAGTTTTTATCTTTTCCTCATCTTCTTTGTATTGGCAAGTGAGCACCATCCACTTTTAACTGAACATGTTTGTCTTACCGCACTTTTTTTGGTCTAAATACAGACACATAGCAAAGCATTTTCCCAATGAGTTTATAGCTTTGCAGCACAAGCCTGTCACTACAGACTGCGTGAAGTGTAAGTGGACACTGAGAAGCATCCTAATCTTTCCCTTCCTTAGTAGTTCACCTGTGAAGCGTAAGCGAATGCAGCCAGTCACCCAGTCAGTCAGTCAGGGTATGAAATGGCGGGACATGAAATCAGTTAATAAATAAATCAAGCTGGCTAATCTGCTTGACGGGCAGACATTACAGCCTGTAACCGAAGCCGCTGGTGTCTGATGACTCGGGAACCACCTTCACATCACCTGACCCTTTAATCTTTAATAGCATTTCCTCTGCTCCCCACCACCCTTCCCTTACCCCCCAGACCTCCATAATGATCAATAAGTTGTAGTTTGTTAGACACAGTGGGTTCATAAATGCAACATGGCAGATATCAATGGCCTCACACACCAGCCAGTATGAAGCACACAGATTTGACATTCTAAGTGGACAAATTCCTCCATTCAGATTTGTGTTTTCTACTGGCAATCACATTAACATGTCACTGCCATACGGAAACCTACGGGTGCCTGGATGATCGTACTTACCACGTTCAATAGTCCTTCGTCAGCCGTCTTGCGTGCCCTCAGTCTCGTAGATTTCTGTGCTGCCTGTCAGCAATTCATCGGAGAGGTTCTTTCAGTGTTCACAGTGCTTGCGGTTGTCTTTGGTTGTCACCTGGGAGGAGAAGTAACACAGGGTAGCGTGAGGAAGAGAAGAGAGTGAACCTGCTGGTAAAATGGTAATTGTTTGCATGCACTTTGCACATAGTGAGCAGAATCAATGTTAACACATATGTATGTATGTGTGTGTGTGTGTGTGTGTGTGTGTGTGTGTGTGTGTGTGTGTGTGTGTGTGTGTGTGTGTGTGTGCGTGCGAGCGTGCGTTTGTTTAATGTCCATGCGAAGTACAGAGAAATAAATGGGGGGAGGTGGATTGAATATATTTGAATGGTGAGAAATCATTAAACGAGGCAAACACTGGTGCATGCATATTCATAAATGACTGTCTGACTTGTCTACAGGGATAAACTTATAGTGAAGGCATACTTGCAGCCTCCATCTTTGCGCATACATTTAATGCAAAGTAGGAAAGACTGAATGTATATTTTGCCATTGAGACTACAAAGTGAGGGCGGGGGGGGGGTCTAAATCTCAATATGATACAAAAAAAATCTGAGCGTTGGAGTCGGTTTATTGTTACATTCTAATATGTCATTCACAGTGTGTCACATTATGCCATTTACAGCTGATACATTTAGAGTAAGCGACAGAATAAGTGTGATCAAACAAGCAGAGCGTGCTCGAGGTTAAATATTGTAAATTGTGGTATTTGCATTATCTTTAGCTGGATGTTTCTCCTCCATTAAAAATTAGATTATTAGTCTCTCACTATCTAAAACTTTCCCTGCTCAACTCATCAGCCAGTGTCCCTCCCTCATGCACTTGGAACATGCAATCCTGAACTTATGGTATGACTGTGTGTGGGTGGGGGTTGACAGTCTCATCAAAGCCTGATGGTGAAAAATCAACAGTTTGCCAATACAATTATGTAATGTCATAGTGTGTATACACACACTTCAGACTTTTGAGTAAATGCAGTTTTGCAAGGTTTGGCATTGACTGTGCATAAAACGAGAAGAGGGGAAACTGCGACTGCACGTTAAGTCAAACACATAAGTGTGGTTTGCTGATATTGATCTTGCTCGGATTGTTTCTTAAGCCTCTGCTGGCAGTCACTTCACAGAGTGTGTCACACACACATGCAAAACAGCTCGCCTGAAAACGTGTGTGCTTTTTTGTAACAGAGGGAGAAAGAAAGGAATGCCTCTCTCAAGCAAAAGATAAACACTAACACATTTCCAGGGCAAACAGGAACAGCCCGGGCTCAGTGCAATCTGTTGTCGATCACGCTCACGTGAAAACACAATCTGCCTGTCACAGTAGATGATGCTGTCAAGCACTCTGCCTCACTGCTCCTGAGAATTAGCTCAGTGCTTATTACAGAAGCTCTACAAGACACATGGAGTACTTGTTGTATATCAGATATGTCTGAGGATGCTTCAAGCTTTATTTGGTATTTACTGCTTTCAGTCATTCTTCCTGCGTTCGCTCCCTAATGAATTTGAGAGACGTTTGGTGTGTTGACAGTAGAGTGATGCGACGTGATGCGACATGATGTGACGACCAAGCTTCACAGGGGTAACAGAAAGACCTGCAGGCCAATTTAACTCACAGGCTCAGCTGGGGATCTATAGATCCTACTTCTGCACGTATGTGTATGTTTGTGCGCGCGTGTGCATGACTTCAGAGTAGACCTTTATGGTTGTTTGAGGGACAGTTTAAATAACAATATTTTAAGACTGAAGCTGTAACAAATGATGCTACTATTTGATTAGGGCACTGTAATGTAATTATAATAATTACAATTGTTATTTACACTTTAAAAAATATGTAATTAATTGATGTGTTCTTAGTTGTAGGAAAGACTGGGGCAAATGACAGTAGACCGAAGAAATTCAAAATTAAGTATAATGTACAAGAACAAATTACAAATACAAATTCATATAGTGTTATGTCGGCACTTAATGAGACCTACTAACCTAATAATCATATTATTAAAGGTCAGTTTCAGCCTGATAAGTCATTTTATGTGTTATCTTCTACAAGTGTATGTGTTGTGTGTGTTTAAGAAAATAAAGTATCTAATAGTCTCCATGAATGTTTGAGTGTTAATGACGTTCATTTTGTGCAGGGATGGATCAGCCTGTAAATCTGAGTTATGTTCTCAGGAAAAAACATACCTACTTTAGAAGTAATCTCACACTTAGTAGGAGAGATGTGAGACATTTCCCTGCCGATATGCACTTGGTCTTTGTGTCAGCGTTATATTACACATTATTCTCAGATTCTTTTTTAATAAGGTTTATAATGAAACTCAGAGGGCAATATCATCAGTAATTATAGTTGCATGAATTGTACCACTGTACAGTATAATTAGGGGAGCAAAGGTGAGAAAATCAGTTTTAATTAACTGAAATCATATGTCCTCATATTGCAAAATATATAAAACAAAGAAATTCAGAGACATATTTATTTGTACACTCAAATTAACTTTTGTAACGTGATCTTTACTTTCCTAATTTTTGATTGCTAGCAATATTACCTTTATAATTCTACCACTGAAATAATGCAGTATTTGAGTTAAGACCAGATACAATTTATGAGCACCTTGTGCTTATTATCTTTAACGTATTTTATATTTGTAAATATAGTTTATTTTGATCTGTTATGTAGATAAGTTAACTTGGAAATTAAAGTCATTTTGAAGTCATGTATTTTATTTTCATCAGGTTCACTTGAGAAAAAAAGATTTTTAACTTGAACATTACATTATTCCACATCTCATTAACTTAAATCCAACTCAGTAATTGCAACTGCTACAGCTTTGGTCAGCTCCAATTCTTGTAGTTTTGTAAGTCAGAAAAAAAGCGAAAGACAGAGCAACCTTATGTCTATGTGTCATTCGCTGTTGTGTTCTATAATGACATGACTCATTCTTTAGTGAAACCATAAAGAGCCGTATTTTCAATAACATGGTTTTTCTGTGTGGTTTGGCTATTAACTGTCTGGCCAACAATAAATTCACTGGACCATATTTCCTTGTCCTTACAGTTCATTTTCAAAAAAGCACTCTTTTGGATCCAACCATACAGAACAGACTTGAATGCAATAATAACAAAGTCAGAAGGCCTCTGAAACTGTAATAGACATGTAACGACCCCTTACCGAGCGGTGTTAAAGGAGAGACGGCGCTGGTGATTTGCATGTGTCGTGTTTAACCAACAGTATTCTGTCTGTACACCTTTTATGCATTATGGATGAGGCACAAGCTGAACAACAAGCTCTCCCTTTGTTCTGCCTGATGCTCCAGTTACATCATAGAAAAAGCCCCATGGTCCTGTGACTGCGTTGACTGGCCGAGACACAGCGCCCATGGCCGAGCTGTTGATCAGACCTGTTGCTTCTTCACTTTGTATACTACTTTTTATATTTGAATATGTCTGACACGCACACACACACACGCACACACACACACACACACACACACACACACACACACACACACACACACACACACAGATACACACACTCACATGTGCAATGGCACCTGCTATGGAAAATCCACACTGATCTTTGTTCTTGATAATACATTGTTTGTGCATGAGAAACATTCAGATAACATTTAGATATTTAGAAATAAAAGCATAACTTGGCATAAATTAATTGATTATTCTGACTCATCTGCAGATGAAATATCTTGATTAAACTGTCAAAACTGCTTTTGGATTTTATAATCAAAATGCTTAATATCCTGTATGTCATATGTGACAGGTGGCATCAGTTCGCCACCTGCTACATATGTAAAGCACATTTTGCGTTCAGGCACTGCTGTGTAATTAAATGTGCTGCCTGCAGGGGAGCTCTGCATCTTTCTCAGCACAGAATAAACTAGTTTACTGCATGGGTTAATTGGAGGTCTCCATGCAAAGTTTAACCACTATTTTTTTTCAACCCCACATTATTCTTATTCAGTGGATAACATAACAACATTTTTATTCAGAGAAATCATCTAAAAATGTAAGCAAAGTGATTTTATTTAATAACATAAATTCAATATCTTTACCAACTATCCCATGTAAACCATTTCAAATATTCTTATTTTAATGTCCTTCTTCTTTTAAATTATATTCGTAGACTCTTCTCTCCTCTCCTCTTTCTGTGTCTTCTCTTGCAACTGTAATTGCTGGACCTTCAGTCCGTACATCAGGGGCTCAAAGTTGTCTTTGTCTGTACTAGATTGCTTCATGTGAGGGGAAAAAAGAAACTCACTTACTGCTAATGATTTTTCCTCCTTTGTGGTGGAATGGTTGGAAAGTAATTTCCTATGAACTGCTCAAACACAGACACAGTTATTTAATTGTTCTTGCTGCCCTTTCTCTTATTGTGCGCATAAAGGGGGGATGCCAAGGAAAGATTTGTGTTTGTGTCTGTGTACAAGGCGTTCCCACCAGTGTTTCCTGAAGTGGTGCAAAAGCTGTGTCTTAATCAGTGTGAGTGTTAAATATGCAGAAATTGAATAGATCCCAATATGAACATCATGCAAATGTGTAAATTATATGAATGCAAAAGTGTGAACTTAAATTATGTATTTTTTCCCATTCAAATTTGGTTAACATATTGCTTAGCAGAAACAAGACAGCTTGGTAGTTTATTTAATGTTTCCGTTTACCTGAATTGTTGATTTAGACGGACTTGGACATCGCTGTTTGTTTCCCATTTCCTTTTACTGTCAACTTTGTTTTTCTTTAACCATAATTCCCCAAACAATGCAATGAAACAGCATTATTTTTAAATTCAAACCACTTCTTTCCCCAACCTTAACCAAGTATGTTCTGTGACTAAACCTAACCAAAATCCTCACCAGAGTGGTGGCTGATCACAAAACAGTCATATGAAGATATAGTTCTCAACTGTGTCCCAGGAGGGATGTGGACTTGACTCTATGATTGCATATCAGGATTTAACATCTGCATAGGTCATCATTTTATCTCTTTTTGTTTTACTAATAACGTGTTGGACTAACAGGGGCTTAACCTGTATATGCTATAAGTACAGTCATCACTGTTTCCAATTCCCATAGTAACCATGACACAGCAGAAGTCCCTCTTGCAGCTGTTGACCTCAACCAATTCCCCTGACAATTAAAGATCACTCAGCATGGCTATGCAACTTCTCCCACACTCTCAACAAGCAGCTGATAGCATCTCACTGTGAAGAAAAGCAAGCGGAGGGGAATATAATGTGTGTCTAAATGAGAGTTTCCCAGCTCTGATGCATAAGCGAGGCCGAGCGACCATCAGCGCAGGCCCCCGTTACACGGTGGAGCTCGGCAGACGAGCGGCAGCGTCTTAAGCTCTTTGTGCCTCCAGGATCACCCCCGACTCATTCTTATTCAGACATGATCAGAGGGGAGGCAGGCAACTGAGATTAGCTGTAGATCAAAGAAGCTGCCTCGCGCCAGCACTCGTGTTTTGTAGATTTAGGCGGCCCCGGCACACAGGCGTTGTATAGTGACGGAAGAGAGCGTCATACAGTTTTCTGGCATCAACAGTGCTCGGGGGGGTAGAGGAAAAAGAGAGTTTTCATACAGGAGGCCGGACCGCTGCTGGAAATGTTCCAAAATTAAATAATAAAGACAAATGAAGAGACTGAATAATGAACGAAAAATGACTATGCCAATGACAGTGGAACAAATCACTGCTTCTATATGTACAATAGGTCTTGGTTTCAGTGATACTTTGTTTTACAAATTAAATGCACGTTCTACAGTAATATATGTAGGTAACTAAAGACCATCTGGATCAGTGGTGCCCATCAAATAACCATGGAAACTAACTTGCTATGTTTTCTATCAGCGGATCTAACCCTCCCATTCATTTATGAATAACATTTGATTTAATCTAGACTCACATATCATTCATTACCAGTGGAGATGAACAAATATGCCCCTAAACATCATGAAGAACAGCAACAATGAAACTAACAGCAGAGTGTGAAGGTAAAGCGACAGGAAAAGAAGAGTTTCAAAGGCAGAGAGGCAACTGCGTAAGAGCGCTCGCCACCCTACAGAGAAAGATAACAACCCGTTTCCTCAACTCCGCTGACCATCAAAGCCGTGGAATTTAGGGGCTGAATAGGCTAATAGGTGAGGACTGAGCAGTTCCTGTAAACTGGGTCAAAGTTTCTCAGGTCCTGCGTTTTTGGGTTAATAGCAAGAGGTCAGGTATGATATAAGCGACATGAGTGTATGTAAACACAGACACCAACACACACACCATATATATATGAAGATATTTAATTATATATATATATATATATATATATATATATATATATATATATATATATATATATATATATATATATATAGACTTTTCATTTCCTCTATTTTAGCTTGACACATTATTGTTTGCTCAGAGACGGTAGAATCAAACGTTTACATTTTCATTGAGAGTTTTTATTGTAGTTTTTATTATTAGTTTGTATTGTAGTTGTAGTCGCAAATCTGCTGCACTCAGATTTGTCAATAGCACAGTAAAGCTACGGGATGCAAAACCCCCCCAAAAAGAAAAAAAAACACTCAAAGTACGAGCATATAAAATTCAGGAACAATATTACTTCTCCTTTCATTCAATCCAAAGGCTACAGTTTAATCCAATGTTCGAGGAAAAGGTCCAACAGAGTCATTCACCACTCATTAAAATCAAACAAAGCCTTTGCTTTAGTATGAAATTCCATTTGGTTGTTTTGGGACAAGTGCCCTAAAGTAGAGACCATTTTCAATTCCATTAGGATGGGAATGAACACCACTGTTCATTTAATATGGCAAAAGTTTTCTCCTTTGTTTCTAAAGTTTGCCCAACATGTCTTACTTTAACACAGAACTGTGTGACACATATTGTCACTGAAGTGTGTAGTTGCCACTTAGGTAGCTACCTTGAGGGAGTGAGTCATTTCTAAAGCAAACAGCATGTTAAGGTCATGCTCTTTTCTCTCGCTGATAATTCCAGATTGTGCAATGAAATGTTCTAAGCAATTACCCCTAAAAGTACCAATAATCTAAACTGACTGTGAAGAATTAGAAGCAGAGAAACACAATATAAAGTTCCACTTTAGCGACTGAAACCATTTGTCTTGCCTGAGAGAAATAAAAGTGTAGTCTTTAAAAACTTAAACACACACATTTTCAGGCGCTTCAATAAGCGATTTGCCAAGTGCTCTACAGAGGTGATTGGCAACAGCTGGGGCCTGACTCCTCCCTCGGCTTCTCTGGTTTCTTTTGACTTTTTCAAGCGCAGGAAAAACTCAAAGTTAACACCAATTAAGTGTATCTTTTGGCCTTGTTCATACTGGTAGAGTCGTTTCTGTATAGGGCAAGATGACAAAGGCATCATTCACTGAATCCAGCAAGGCTATAATGAAACAATTAGGCAACAGCACATTAAAATAAATTTTCGTTTCAATTGAGCAGCTCAAATATCAAAATGATCGCTTAATCTGTTAAACATGTCATGACCCACTGTGCGGAGCAAGGTTTTAAATCCTGACAGAGACAGGTTTTCCACCACCAGAAAGAGATCCAGAGGAGAGGGAAAAGGGAAGGGAATAAGTGTCCTGTGAAAACTCACCCGTGCTGTAGCTTCGCTTCCCCAGGAAGTTAAACCCTGCAGCACCAGCTAAGGCCCAGCTTAATGAAAGAGTTCAGAAGTAAAAAAAACAAACAAAGACAAATAAAAGAAATAGTTGACTAAAACAAACAAAAATAACAGCAAATTGTCTGAAATCAATGTCCTGCATGTGATAAAGCCAGACCAGCTGGCTTTGCATAGAAACCCCCGATTTGGGTAGTGTGTGCCCCCGATCTCTGTCTGAACTGAAACCGGGTCTGGTTCTTTCCAACCACCCCCCACTACCCCCCGCCCCCCTACCCCACTGTCCCTGTTGAATCCACCTGCCCCCATCAGTCCTCGACAAATTTAGCCTTCTGAGGGATCAGTGACACCCAATTCCCCCTCCAACCCCATTCCCTTACAAGCATGCATGTACACACACACACACACACACACACACACACACACACACACACACCAGACCTTTGTCAGCACAGGCATATATGCCCTGGATGATTGCCCCCTTAAAAATGTTGCCATCTTCACAGTTGCAAAAAAAGCCCCCCTCCTACCCTCTTTCTCCCCCTTCACACATCCACAACTCGCAACTGAAACAGAGCTGTGACAGAAGGAGCTAAAGAAGTATGCACACTTTGCACACACATTTGATGTGTTTCTTTAACCTTTCTCTCAACATCTGACTGAAAACACACTGTACTATAAAATGGGCGAGATCTTTAAGAACTGTAGTATGGGCAATTGCAGATTAGGAGCTCATTTAAAAGGTTATTACTCTTTAATTTAATGACCTCGGAAATCTCAGCTGCAAAACATATTAAATAAACTCTGCTGTACAAATATCATTACCCCTCTCATAACCATCACCAGTGTAATCTATGTGAATCATAAATAAATTACCCAACGGAAAAGATTAACTGGAATTGATAGCATCTTGTCAAATGTCAAAATACCAGGTGCAATGGTACACCTATAATTTGGTAATTATAAGCTCATTTAACCGAGTACATCTATGACTAAAATCCGCCTACAGTTTTTCAAAGAACCACAATACCCGGGGAATGTCAGTTTGTCATTAATTCCTGATAAAAATCACATATTTCCATTCAAAGAGAAAAGTTTTGAGTTTCTCTCAGCTGCTGATATCCTAAACTGACTAGAAGCCAACATAATTGACACATTCACTAGAATGTACATATCAACAAGCTTAAATTGCAATATCCTCTGTGACTGTTTCACATCAGAATACCGTAGGGCTGCTCAGGGATAGTTGTATTTTTTATTAAGTATCTTTCAGTCAAGGTTTTATACCTGATGCCAAAATATAATGATAATGACAGTGAATCATACACCCATATTTGCATATCATATATCCGCCTTAAATCCACCAATTTGTGAATGTGGAGATTGATAATGTCGGGGAAAGATGAGTAGAATATAGATTGCTATTTTCCCAGAATGCATCTAAAAGAAGAAAAACACAGTGAGAGAAGATAAAACAGTGGTGTTCCCTTGATGATCGCTATTCACACTCTTCTGACAGTGAAATATATTTTGTATTGATCCGGTTGTATTGTTTACATGTTTCTGGGCACAGGTAATCAACTAATCGCTTTATTTTTGGAAATGTCTGTCGCTGTGACTACCTGAACCCCTATACATTGGGGGATCAGCGTCTGGCCAGTCTGGTATTTGTGATGACATCATGGCCGGGAATTCAGTGATCTTTTTGGGTGGGGAGTGGTTGATGGATGTTGTTGGGAGTTCATTTAATTATGACATCCCTCAGTGAGGGAGGTATTCAGTGTCTTGATCAAAGCTTTAATCTGGTGACGTGACCTGTGTTGCACACACAAAGCAAAAGTATTGCTTCTTATACAACCTAGTTTGAATATGAATAAGACACAATCATTTGCATTGACACACACATCAACATTATCCTCCGTTCATTTTTTTTGGGCTTGTGTATTTTGACTAAATACTTCCTCTAATGCTTTGCCAGTGAGAGGGAATTTTTAGCCCTGTCTCCTTTTTAATGAAGCTTGTGGACAGACTATGTAAAGAGACAGAAGACTAAAGCATGGCTGTCTTTTTCTGAGAGTGGCAGGTTCAAGGAAGGGAAAAACAGCAAGCGGCATGGCAGTCTGTGGCACACTGTCGACCACAAGAACCAGCAAGGCTAAATTACAGTCAGTAAACTTTAAGAGTACATCCTGTCCTAATCAAACGAGGACTAGCCAGTCCACCGACACTCTGTTTAGTCAGGTGTAGGGATTTTGTGTAGCTTATGTTTAAGTATGGAATTCACTCATTAGTGTACATATGTGTGTTCTTGGCCATATTAGTGTGTGCCCCCGAGGGGTGAGGCCGCGTGTCCGTGCTGTGGCTCACAACACTGTGGGCTTCGCCAACGGTGAAACACAAAGTGTCCTGTCAGCTGAGAGGTGACAGGCGCTTAACAGGAAACGTGGCATTGCCTCTCCTCTGAAAACTCCTTTCACTCTGTTTTATTTTCTCCCTTTTTTTTGTTGCTTTATCATTAAATCATCAGCAGAAAATTAAAGTAATTATTGTAATGAACCCACTGACAGGTTTATGTAACTCTGGGTGGATTTATGAGGGCTTCTATAACAACTCTACAGTAGTCCGCGACTGTCTGGCTCGGAGCTGATGATTATGAGAATACCTTATATGAGAACATTTTCTAAATTTATTTTAAAATGATAATAATGCAGAATACCATGGAAGAAGTAATGATTTATTGGTGAATATTTGTCTCTGTGTAAACCAGAAGGATCTTTTTTTTTTGCAGACAAAGCACTGAATGGCGTGAGCTGACTTCAGCGTGTCTGCCCTGCCCTCTGCTCCACACAAGGTCGCTCTGTGTGTGTTCGGCCTCCGAGAATGAGGGGAGGCCACGGCGCACAATCACCACGAAGCACATACCTTTCTGCCCCACAGCCCCACCAGCCCAGACGCAAACCCAGGGGCTGTATGTTTATCAAGCGTTTCAGGGTAAGACTGCTGATTTAGGACCACTGCTCAGGTCCCTGAGCGTTTTTCATCACAAATCACTCTTCGTGAAACAGATTCGAAGCGTTGACTTTGACTCAGCACTCACAATTTGATATGCCTGGTAAATACCAGCTGAGGCCTAAACCCAACTCAGAACACAGTGGATTAACAAGAGTTGACCGAACTGGTCCTCTGGAGTCTATCCTGATGAGCTCTGTTGGTTTTCATAAGAAGCCTCCTGTGACAGGATCTGATAAAACACAGCAGGATGAGGGTTTGCAAGGGAGCTGGAGAGTACAAGAGAGAAAGATTGAGAGAGACAAGGACATAGAGAGACTGAGAGAACGCAAGAGTGAGAGCGAGTCCACACCACAATCCAAAAACAATATTTTGAGTGAAACTTTACCCTCTCCATCTGGCTCTTTTGAAGGGTGGATTATGACTGGTGCCATGGCTAACTCTTTATCCCACACTGTTCCTTCTGTAAGTCCACTCTGACATTTTTCCTAAAGGACAGTTACACGGAACATAAATGTGAGTTGTGGGATTACTATCGAGCATTCAGAATATAAATCACACACACTATGCATGGTTTTTAATTGAATGTGAAATAAATACAGGCCATATACTACATACTTACTGTGTATAAATCTAGTACAAATAATGAAAGATATATAATATGGTGCGTTCTGAACTCACAAGAAGATTGTGAGTGGCAGCAGAAGCTTTTCTCTCCTCTTTTCTTCCATACTGGGATTCAAACAATGGCCTACGGCACCATATTTTAAGTGGCGGGCGGTCCAATTGAAATGTCGGAAACGTCAAAGACATTAACAAAAGGGTAAGAAAGGGCAAAAATAGGATGAGTTCTTGATTAGCCATAATACGCTCTTTACAAGTGGATTGGACCAAACCTCACAAAAAATGAACACTTGAATAATATTCACGCTTTAAGTTTTAATCATTGACGTTGGACAAAGTGAAACTACATCATTCAATTAAATCTCAATGCTTTATCTCTCACTTTGAGTGTTTTCACCTCTGAGTAAACCTCCATGGCAGATGCTTTGACTTAAAAGCCAATAGGAACAGAGACAGTGGTGAACTTCTGATGCTATTTGAACCCAACTAAACAAACTGTGCCATGTTCAATAATGTCATATTAACTCAGTATATGATCCTGATTTCCTTTGAATGCATGCCAAGCAGGAAATTGCCTATTAGTTTATTTTTCAAAGTAAGGCTATATATAGAATCAACGCATAAGGAGGTGATCCTTAGCGTGTTGGATCAGAGCATTGCATTTACTGTTATCAAACATGTTTGTGACGTTAATGCATTGACAATGTATGTTTAATAACTTATTTAATTTGAATGGAAACACCTGCTGTAGGTTAGGGTGATACACATACTATATACACAAGTATTCAGGCTAAAAAGGGTTTTGCAAAATAGGTAACAAATATAAAATCTGAGAAAAAAGTAGTGATATGTAGATATAAGAATAATACTTGTTATTTTTTGCCAGTAATTTGCCATTACAAAAGATCCTCCTTTAAATCCCAAACTATATATTAATTTAAGAGAATGTTTATATGTATCTATCAGTGGCGGTCCGTGGTGTTAGCCACTAGGCCAGCTGTGATCGCAGCTTGCCCCCTAGCCTAGGCCAGTGGAGAAGGCCTAGCTGGCCCTGACGGCCCGCCACTGGTATCTACATCAGTGGCGGGCCGTTAAGGCCTTCTGAGCCTTCTCTGGTGGCCTAAGCAGAATCACAAAGTTATAGCTTTTTTTAAAAAGGAAAACGTATTATGTACATATAATTATTTTTGCCTATTAGCTTATTTTCTCATTGCACAGCTGTCTATTTTATTTTTGTTCTTTCAGGATTCACTGATTGTTTTCATTATATCGTTAATAGCGTACTTCTGCATTGTCCGTTAATAACGCAGCATCCCGTCATGCGCATGTATACAATATCAGACGGCACAGAAGGCCCAGAAAAAGCACGACCTGCCACTGCAATCAGCATCCTGTGAGCAGCTACAAGCGCGGCATAGGTGTGTGAGAGACAACACAGAGAGCCGAAAGTTTGTTCTAAACAACAATTGGGGCTTCTAGAGAGGTTAGCGTAGATGCTGCAAGAGCATCAATTATATCAGAACTGAAATAAAAGTGGAGGCCTTTCTGAATGGAAAAGATGTTTTCACTCTTCTTCCAACTCTACCACGGCAAGAGTTTGATTGACAGATGGTTTATCCATTTATCTGTCAAGTAATATTTTGCAAGTGCCTGCCCTTTTCCGAACAGTTTCCAATGACAGCTTCTCAGATGGTAGTGTGGAACAAACTATCTAGCAGGCCAAGTTGACCTTGGAGCTAATTCAATTTTGGCATTTTGGAAAATCAATCGGAATTCAGTCTGAATTGAATTTCTAAAATGTTGACCTTGTAAATATCTATTTGCTAGGGGTACAGAAATGGCAGTACTGACCTGGATATGTTTGGGGTCAAGGGTACAGTATTGCTCTAGGGTCCAGTGGGTTAAGGGTCTAAAGTAAGAAATGCCCATTTGATATCAAACACAAGTTATATTGTTTGTGTGAATAGAGTGAAAAAATACAAATGTAGTCGTATTGTCCAAGTGTAATTAGTATGTATCCCATTGAAACATTTGAATGTTATGTATGAGGTATGATAAAATATCTCTGCTTGTCTTGCACATGCCATGAAATTGTTTCAGTAATGCAAATTTCAAGAAACTACTGTCAGTATTTGTCATCTGTACAGTGATATCTAATGAAAGTGTATACAGCGCCGCCGCTCCCATATGCGCTGTGCGTAGGGCACCAGGCCAGGAGGGAGGCGGGAGGCACCAAAAAATATGCAACAAAAAATCCTTTTAGTTATAATAATTATAATGGCCATATATATTTTTAATAGAAATATTAGGCACCTTTTAGGCATGTGTATATCACAAAACAGGCAGAACAAGATATATTTAATTGCTCAAAAAAAGTTACGATCGTGCCCCCCCCCCCCAAAACAAATACACATTCAACTTCCCAGACTTGCCGTGGTGCCCTTCTCAGTGACGACAATGGGAGTCTGGGTCAGAAAAAAGGAAAAGAAAGAAACTGCGAGATGATGCCCGTGCATCTCTTTCAGGTCAGTCCATGCTAATCATTGTTAAATACGGGAAATGTGCGCTGCTAATGTAATGGTTACGCATACACAAACAAACTTTTTTTTCCCCCGGTGGGGTGCGGGGGCCCCCATGAAGGAGTTACGCTTAGGGCACCAAAATGGCTAGCAGCAGCACTGAGTGTATAGCAACCAAGGTATAAGCACCATTTGAGATTATGATGACAAAGCAGCGTAACGATGGAAACACCCTAAGCAGCAGCAAAGTGCGTCTCGGTTGCAAAACTTATATTTTGTGACCTTCAGGAGGCGTGTCTACGGCTTTTGAGTTGTAAGAAACTTGTAAAATAAGTCAACACGTCATAGGAGTCACAGGACATTGTTTATTGATTGGCTGCAACTATCCCCAACTTTTAGTTCAACCACGCTTCAAATGGCAGAATCAAACGGCCGCAGCTCGCTGACCTCTGATGTTAAATGCATGATGTCAGAGAGTGAAACAGCCACAGCCTGCAGCTCACAGCACACCAAAGCCTCAGGGAGAACAGTGCTTTGGTACTCAGGGAAAACAAAGTCTCAGGCCAGAGGTTTAGGGTGTTGCCTGGTTCCTCTGTCAACTGCATTTAACATGACAGAACACAACTCTGACTCAGACCACATAGATAGAAAACTTCTGACTATGTCAGGGGAAAAAGTGATATGTCAGTAGTTTCATTGTGGCATATTATATGACTGCCACACATGCAATGGAGTGGAAGTTGTAATTTGGTTAAGCAAAACAGAAAGAATTCAAAAAAAGCAAGTGTTGATATTTCATGTACAGTAAACATCCAGATACAAAATAATAGGGTGAGTGAAAAAAATAAATATATACATTTGAAACAAACTAAAATACTTGAAGGGCATTATTAGATATGAATACTGAAAACAACTAAAAGACGTGGGACTTCCCTGTATCAGGTCATGTTTTCCCTCCACTCCCTCCCTCCCTGCGTCTGATTCATATTCATATTTAATATTTATGTTTGAGAGCAGAGTGTGATATTTCTTAAATAAGCATCTTCATTAAAAGGTGTCTTGTTTCTTCCATTAGATGCTGTCACGGTGCTCTAATAATCTGTCTGATGTAAATCCTCTCTGCCTTGTGGCTCCGAGTAAAAGAGCACTGCAGGGCTTATGCACATGCCCGCCAGACAAATCACACGCACATTCACACAACCTGCAAAGACACACATAGACGTTTACATAGCGCACACCATTCTATACACAGTGAGTACAATCACACACATACTGTACATGCAGAGGTTCACAGAAAGAAAGCGAGAGCGAGACTTGTCATCCACCTGTCAGGAGCAGTAATTGTTTCAAAATGTGTCTCTCTACGGCCTGCGCTACGAGTACACGCCCTCCATGTTTAACACTGGAGAATAATCATTTAAGTGTCTCCCAATCAGCCCTTTTGCCATCTTCAATTACACCTTTCCACCCTTTTTGTATAATTTTCTAATCTAGCCGAAGCGTGGGGCTGTCAAATGTGCCAGAGAAAGCAGCAAAGCACCGCCAAAGACTGACAGATGGATCCACCAAGATGGAGAGGCATGTCTCTCCATCTTCCATATGTCCTGGCAGTGCTGGTGGATTATGGTCACATCCGGCTGGATTTTCTCTATCAACATTGGAAGTACTAGTGGTTGTTTTCTGTCTGTTGACAACCATGTACTTCGTCATACAATAAAAACAAAACAGAAGTACAAACTTGCCTGCTGCAAAGGTTCAGGATGAAAAATGATGACAGAATGTGAAATGGTAATTTTGGTTTAATGGCGATTAAGCATTTCATGAATTGACTCGTTATTCAGACCGTAGTACTTGATTGTGTGCTTGCAGCAGTTTTGATTCTTCTCAGTATTGATTTTCTGCCATTTTACGAGTCCAGAACATACTCAGTTTGTATAAAGCTACTGGTAAAAGCAATTTGAAAGGGCAGCTCTTGGTTGATCTCAGTTTATGTTAGTGCTGTTCTGAGTAAATGGATGTGGATACCACCTCGTCACCCATTATGGTTTTAGGTTAAAGCGCCCAACTGCGCACCACTCTCCTAACTGAAAAAAGTGCACCTGAAAAGACAGTAAATGGTGCAGGGCACCACCTTCTTACTTTCTTTTCTTCTTCTTTTTCCGGAACTGAAATATCTTTTCTTAAAAATAAATAAATAGACTTCATGACCAGGTACTTTATAGCCACATTCGCTCCCTTTCTAAATGTAAGTATTTCAATCAACAACATCTTCCACGTGTTATTATTGTTGTTATATTATATTATTATATTCACAGCAAATAGGTAGAAAACCAATGTCTTTTATGACTAGAAGTTACCTGCAAAAAAGCTTTTAGAATCATCATTAAGAGGAATTAAAATGTAATCGTTGGAATTGCGTGGCAGTGACAATGCAAATCACATGTTAACTGCTTCACTAAGGACAGAAATAAGAGATCAGTGGCAATCACTATAAGTTCCAACAACTGGTCAAACACACACACACACACACACACACACACACACACACACACACACACACACACACACACACACACACACGGACTGTTAATGCAGCTTTATTAAGAACAAATGTGATGCTTCAGTACTGCTGGCAAATTAAACAGCTTTGGCTTATGGTCTCTTACTCATTAGAATAGATCTAAAAGATCTGCTAAAATGGAACATGTGTCCTTGGTTTTGACTAAAATACTTGATCCAATCCATCAGCTCTCAGAGGGAGCCAGAGCCGAGCCCGGCGTATCAAGACACATTCATCTGCTCTAAAAGTGTGAATGGAGAAATACACAAAAGGTTTGATTCTAATTGAAACCGCTTTCTATGAAATACATCTGTAATATTATATCCATGTAGATCTGCATTTGGGCTGAGGCGATATGACAGGATTCATTGTTCCACACAATATTAGTTGACCACAGTAATGGTCCACATGTGTCCAAGATAACAGAACGATATTTAGTATTTCTCTCTCTTTTTCTCGAGATTCATTTATGCTCCATCGTCTTGCTGTAGTGTATAAAAAGAAAACATGCTAGTATAAGTCTTGTTTTGTGTTATTGTTATTGTGTTGCTAGACTCCCGTGTGGGTGCGTGCAATAAAGTACAGTGTTTGACCGCTGTCAAACACTGTGAAAATGTTGTTTATTGAAGGCTAAACGGCAACAAATATAGTTCAAAACATGTTGTGAAATTTGAAAGCAATTACATCAATCTTTTTTTCCCTAAAATGTTGACATTTTCACTAAGGACTGAGATAATTACAAAGACTAGGACTCATCTCTGCATCCCTCACTGAGTGAGAGAGGGAGAGAGAAAGAGAGAGAGAGAGAGAGAGAGAGAGAGAGAGAGAGAGAGAGAGAGAGAGAGAGAGAGAGAGAGAGAAGAGAAGAGTTGGAAGCTGGAAGACGATTGCATGCAATGTTCCTGTAAATTCTTAATAACAGCAATTTGAATGTCAACCATGCCCTAAGAGGCTAAATTATTGTCAAACCGATGGCTTCTGAGAATTATTGTATTATAATGCATGGGTTATACATTGGAAGAGGTATGATATGCCTCAAAATTACTTTTTAAAAACTCTGATACGTTGTGAGTATGTTCTATAGACCCGTTTCCCACTGAATGAGGAGTATAATTCAATGGAACTATGTTTTCTTTTTTCCTCAAAGCAGATAGCCCCACTTTTAATGTCTTCATCTGTCATGTCAAACATGTCAATATATATTTTTTTTGTTTAAAATACATTTGTATAACTTGTAATCCATTTGTGCCATTTTGTGAAACTAATCAAGAGTTTAAAACATTTTCAAGGATAATCTCTATTTGGCTCATTTTGCCAAACAGCTACTTAACTCCAGAAATGTTTATCTTAAACTTAATACCTGCCTCTTGTAAGCGTGTTTATTTTCTCGCTTGTATTCAGTGCGGTCTGTGTACTTTCTTAAAGTGGAGGACATCTACTGATATTCTTCCATCTGTCATTGTCTCTCTCTGATCTTTGTTTCATTAAGAGTTTGATTATAATCCATGGAGCAGGTTTGGCTGCAGCTTTACGACACAGACTTGACAAACGCATGGTCTTCCCATCAGAAAACAGTCCCTTTGTATCCATCAGTTTGAAGTAGTTGAAACCATCGCTCCATGTTATAGTTAGTGCTCTTCCTCATTTCTCATTGGCAGGTTTATTTTACTGAGTGACAAGTAGAATTGATGTGTTTTGACCGAAAAGTAAACAAAACAACTGAGGATATATTTACCTTCGACAAAACATATAATGCTGAATAGAAATAAATTAATGGAGGGAAAGAAAAAAAAAGAAACGGCGAGAGACGAACCCTGCGAGGGTCATTTTGCACAAGCGTATGTTTTTTTCCTCACAGTACTGCTGTCCTCAGATCCCGAACACATGGAGGCTTGGGTTCTCTGATAAATAATGTCTCCTGTCATTAGTCTTCCGTGCTGAACGGTTTTCTGTTTAAGGGCAAGTGTAGCTGTTCACATTTTCCCAACTGGACTTCCGACAGACACTTACACAAACAGAAATGCAACACCTCTGCATCAGATTCCTCACTGCGGCTGAAGGAAGGAGTGAGAAAGCGAGGGGGAGGGATAAACAGACATAATGTGGGCACGAATACATACACTGTGTACATACTTTATATATAAACTAATATGAGATTGCGTTGTTTACTGTCTATTCAGAAAACATACTAGATGAGTGCAGTGATGAACATGTTGTTCTCACAATGTGCAAAACACCCTCTGACTAGTTATGAATACGACTCATCTGTCAACACTATTTTCAGACTCACTCTGATGCGAACATCAAAACTAAAATGGGCTTTCCTCTATGAAACCAGCAGGGAAAGTAGACACAAATCACATACATAATCTTTATGTTTCAAGACAGCTGTTCTTAATCCTTAATTGAAAGTAAGAAGCAAATGAACCATGAACATGAGCACACAGAAATGTGAAGTAATCCAATGGAGCTGTTTTATGTGTTAAGGCGTAGCAAGGCACTTTTATGCTTTTCCAATAATGTAAAATGACACTAAAACTGCAAAACTAATGTTTAATACTGACATGTGGAGGCAAAATATTGTTCTTTACATTAATTTTATATTGCAAGGTAGTCATAGTGACTCATCGAGCAACTCAGTCTGATGCTGCTTAACACACAACCTGTGTGTTTTCATCCTTTAGCTTTACTTACAATTCAACTCAAAAGCAAAATAAGTTATATTTCCCATCCAATCAAAAAGTTGTGAAAATGTTTCAGTAAAGTGTGTAGAATTCTGCTCCCTTTCTCTCGTTTCTAAAGTGTGAGAAGTTTATTTAAGTAATAATTACCTCTTGAATTCCAGTATAACTACTGTATGTATTTGGTGTTTTTAGAAACACAAGAGTTACTAAGTTTAAATTATATGAAACAGTCTGACACATGCATTACAACATGCACACTATTATCATACTCGGGAGGGAAGAAGGGAAGTGCTGTTTGTAGCTGTTGTTGATCTACTGGAAGGTGGCTCATACATTAAGGGAGAGAAGAGATGTGTGCTACTGTTTACAATGTCTCCATATGATGGTGCAGATACATAAACATACATATACATCAGTGACTCTTGACTATAGTCTGTGCTGACTGAAAACTAAGCATCTTAAAAAAAACGCCTGTACATACCCTGCAATGAACACCGTGGGGTTATTAGCCCACACTAGGATTATTATTATTTATTTGTTTGATATGCTGGAACTTTTGGTATGATGACTCACATCTAAAAATACATATAACAATACAATTATTTGCAAAGTTAAGAGTATGAATGGTAAAGCTTTAGTTTTAAAGTATATTGATACTATAATGTGTCAACAAAATATATTTACCATCGAGTAAATACAAAGAGCTCTGCATGTACGGACTTCAAATTGCTTGTATAAAAGCAATATCACAAAACAAAACAAGCTGCAAAAACAAGCTAAACAAATTAATATGCTGCACAGATTGAAAGAGCCGAAAGAGCATAAGACAGAGTGGAAATCATCTGCTGGTAATTGTCTCAACAAAACTTCCTTCTAGAGCTGAAAAGCAAGAGCTTGGACCTTGAACGCTGCAGCTGATAAGGCTTTGTTTGGAGTTAGTTATTTTTTTGGTAGAGCAACCCGACTAAGAGACTTTATTGATTCAAATTAATTAATCCACTTATAGAGGAAGGGGATTCTGGAGCTCTGGAGCGACTTAAATAGTCCACACCAATTAAACTGTAAATTTGTTGCCTTTAATGATATTCCCAAGTAATTGAATTGCAGGAATGCTTCAAAATATGTGGCATTAGCATGCAAAAAAGATGTGTTTTAGCAATGGATAACCCAAATAAATTTGATATTAATTATTTTTTGATACGGTTCAAGCCTATTTAGCGTGATTGTAATTACCATCTCTGCGGTAAAGTAAAAGCATGTGGGTTTACTGAGGAAAAACAGATAAAGCTAATATATATTCATATTTCAAATGTTCGCAAATCATATACAGAGAATGTATGTGCAAAAGATGCTTATTTGTGCATTTATCACTGAAGTGAAGGATATAAGTTTATATAATAATTATAAATTAATGTGTTTAGTATAATAATTCTGCGGCTGTGAGTTGAAACAGCAGTTCAGTATTTCAGCGTTATGTATCTTCAGAACTTCTCGTGTATATTTGGGGAATCAGGTCTGGCAGTAAAGTTTTAGATGTCCCATATTTCTCCTGTTCCTCTCTTTTCCCCCCCTTTAATACTTTGTGACAGCCGT
Source organism: Clinocottus analis (assembly GCF_023055335.1). NCBI lineage: Eukaryota > Metazoa > Chordata > Actinopteri > Perciformes > Cottidae > Clinocottus > Clinocottus analis. The sequence continues at coordinate 14,516,155 of NW_027176229.1, read as the reverse complement.
ACCACAGCATCCTTGGCTAATCCCAACAGGAAAAGCATAGATTAGACATTTGTACCTGCACAGATGATTTGACATGCACTTTATGACCACCCATGCCAAAAAACTAAAAAGTGAAAAGATACACACCCTAGAAAAATATGAAGAACATAATTATCCCTTTCTTATTTACTGAGTGAGCTTGGTGGAATAATTGATGCAGCGTTGCTCCTTGCACATCTGTTTTCCGTGACACATGACACGACGTGAATATGTATCTGTGTATGTGTGAGGGTGTGCAGGTTTGGCATGCTTCTGTCTTGAGACAGGTGAGAGTGCCTTCACACCTTTGCTATGGATGTTTTTGTCACACACAAATCCTACACACTCACAGAGCAGTTACATGTACACTTTAGTTAAAAAAAAAAACGTCATCCTCCATTGTGTTTATGAATACAGAGTGAATTACATAGATTGTAAAACCTACACTGAAGTTTGACCTCAACCCTTTATTTTGTTTTAACATTCCTACACACATTAAGTGACACATTAATTTGTATAACACAAATTATGCCGTGTATCAAAATCAGCTTGAAAATGTATATATATATATATATATATATATATATATATATATATATATATATATATATATATATATATATATATATATATATATTGTTAACAAAATACCAATTGATAATTAATAAAACTTTACAACCATGTATAAATGGAATGGGTTTTTTTCATTCATATTTCTTAGCATATGCCACAACAGCTGAAGGCCAAGGTTTTCCAATAAAGTGTGACGCTTGTGAGAAGATCAACTGAAGTGTTTGAAGCAGCAAGGTTGAGGTGCATTGAGGTAAACCTCTTTAAGGCTCCTTTATCAGTCCTAACCTCTCCTGGGTGGTATCGTCTGAGCTAGTTGTGCCATTCTTACCTTCGAATACAAAGAAAAACTGCAAACCAGCTGTAAACCTGACACCTGTGTTCTGTAGCATCACGGTACTGTAACATAGGCTTATATAAACAAACTCCAGGCACTATCGGTTGCATTCAGCATACTGTCAATAACAAATACATATATCTCAGGTCTCCAGGGAGCATAAAGGTTTTAAAGAAAGAACTACAAGGGCACTCAGTAAGCAGTAGAGCTTTGCCAAGACCAGATGCTCTATTTGACAATGTTAAGGAATCATATCCAACATTCTGACAATGAATATAGCAACAAACAGCTATTTGGCATTTAAATATTTAGTGTAGTAATGTCTACTGTACCTGAGCATAGAATGAAGTCAATCTGATGCAACATATCGGCATCAGATTCCTCGCCGCGACTGAAAGAAAGAGTGAGAAAGACAGAGAAGGCCCCATGGGACAAGAGTGCGTTTGTGCAGATGCGTATCGCCCACCCTGTGGTTCGCTCAGGTAACACTGTTAGCTCTGTTAGCTCTGTCAGCGTTGTTAGAAAAAAGTGACATGCCAGTTTATATAGTCCTCCATCATCAACTGCCTTCATGAAATTAGTGTGAATATAAATTGTTGCAGTGATGATGTATTTTTTTGTAGGCCAACTTGGAGGCATTGCCCTAGAGCAAAAACACAATGGGATTTTCCCATTGAATTTTGGATTTTGGCACTGTAGTACATACGTTCTGTGGCCAAGATAATCTTGACAAATGAACAAAACTTTCTAATTTTTAAATGTAAATACAATTGGCAGAAGTAAAAAGCTAACGATTCATACAAGGAGAATATGATATATTTAAACTGCAAGCAAAATATTGTGTAGGATTGTGTAGAATTTCTACATCATCTTGTCAACAAACCATGTCATGGCTGTAACAAGAAGCAGCCCAATAAAAGATGGATGTCAACCAGATCTACTTTTTGACATGATGTCACAAAGCTTTTACTAACCATGCTCTGAACGGTCATTCAAAAGAGCATCATTAGCATGCCATGGAATTGTTAATATTTTTATTTAACGTATATTACAGCACCAAATGGAAATCTCAACTATTAGAATTAATTCATCAAAGTCCCACAAAATTGTTCTAGTGTTACATCCATTCCACCAAAATTCAGTCACATAGTTGTTGTTTTTTTACGAAATGCGCAGCCATTCTTTTCTGGGCAGGCAGGAAAGTTCACACTTTAATGCAGCTTTCAGTAAAATATGATTCCCATATCTATCTGAATTATGAGTATTGGACGTTTTTTTTTACAACCCTTATTGAGATGTTGCATTTTTCGAAGGAGATGTTGTGTCTAACCTATTTTTGCCAACAATGCTGAATCACAGTTGATGGTATGCCATTATGGCAGATGCAACAGGATGACCTCCCCCAGTCAAAGCTTAATCCCTCCTTCTTTAAAAGGACCCTGTGGTGAGGGCTAATGAAATGCAACTCCTCTTCAGCTCCCCAGCGATTTTAAGAGGATTTTTCTGATTGAAAACTTCCTGGAGGTGTCTTGCTTGGTTTGTGAAACGTTGTAATTACTGCTGGGGGTCTCCTCCCGCTCTATTTGCAGGGGGGCTGAGCAGCGTTTGCTCGCACTCCGGGGTTCTCCCTGAGTTCAGCACACTTAGGCCCGTCTAATTAGAGTCTCTGCCACGTCTGCGTACTGCTGTCTCCATGTGCAGCTGGGGACAACCCCCAAATCAAGCTGCGGCACACAAACGCTCGCCGACCCATGTTCTGCGAGCAACAACAGGCGACACTCCCAATGCGATGGGAACATTATCTCCTTCTCTCTCGCTCGCTCTCATTCATCTCCTCCCTTCTCCTTTTCATCTGCCACAACCTCAGTCCTCTTTTTTTTCTCCATCCCCCACTTTTCCCTGGCTTTGTTCTCCCTGTTTTTCTCACCAAGCTCAGGCACAGCAGCTACAAAGAGCCCCACATAGGAAGATGAGAGGGAGCAGAGAGTGAAGATGGTTCGGATGCTGCACAGCGCTTGTGTGCTCATATGTGTGTGTGTGTGTGTGTGTGTGTGTGTGTGTGTGTGTGTCTCCGTGTGTGTGAAAGTCTGAGAGTGTGAGGCAGCAGGAGATCGCCAGGGTAGTGAGAGTCGGTAGTACACCCAGAGGCACTGAGAAAGAACAGAGAGAACACTTGCCCCCCCTTCAAGAGCAGTTGTTCAACCCCCCCGAGGCGAGGTGATGCAGGGATGGGGGGGGGCAACAAAGGGCGGAGAGGTGGCAGGCAAAGCTAGCTTTTCTCTTTCACCTGTTCACCTTTACAGTCTCTTCAAACTCTCCCCCACCCGTTACTTATACCCAGTGGGTTCATAGATACTGGTGGTGTAGTTTTTTTTTTTTTTTTTTTTTTCACGTCTTCTTGTTTCAGATAAAGTTAAGAAAACACAACCTGGCTGTATACTTGCAAATCTATAAAATACAAGCAGATACAGTGGTAATTGATTGTACAGGTGGAATTTCCATGGATGTGCGTGAGCATCAGTGTGTACGTGCATTGCTCATTAAGATTCCAATACGCAGTCTCTATTGCAACACAAATACACTTTTGAATTGGCCATTTACATTTTCACGATAGCAGTATTTAAATATACTCAGTGGCTTTTAATTCTAACTGGGACATTTTTTTTGGAACAAACCTCACCTTCTAAACCCAGAGAGAAGGAGGATGTTGCCCCACTCTAAGTCTCCGTGTTCATTATGTATACTGCTTGTATGTTTGCATGTATGCATGTGTGTGTTTTTGCACGAGTGTGTTTGCGTCTAATGAGGCTGTGTTTGCTTCGATCAAGAGGGAGGGATGCATAAACACGGACGGGAACAGCACTGTTTGAGTCACATACTATAAGGGATGAAACAGTGTGCAACATAGAGCATGATGTACCCTTTGGGACTCGTTCACACACACACACACACACACACACACAGTACACAGACGAAAAAAACACATATAGACTGTATATCCCGGCATCCTAATCAATTGGGAAAAACAACACAAACCAAAGAGCATCCATGTTTTGAAGAGGCCCTTGTTCTGATCATTTTGAGACTACTTGTATGCATACATATGCATTTAATACCTCTCTTATATACTGTATAATATATATATATAATATGAGATTGGGCAGTTGTTTTCTCTCAACAATACAATTCAGCACCTGGAGAGTTGAGGGAAGTGACCATATCTACCACATACACTCTCAGTTCTTCTCTGGCTTTTTTTTCCATCTCTTTCTCCCACCGTCTCTCGTGTTTGAGAATGCACACCTGCAGCCAGCCTGTAACCACGCGCCATGCTTCAGTAATCGGCTGACTCCCTCTGATTTACAGCTTTATGTCTGGTGAGTAGCCAAAGAACTCTGGCCGCCCGGTAACTTGACACTGCAGGCCATACACTGGACCCACTGACCTTCACCATATGTACCATGCAAAAAAGAAAGGAGGGTGACATACAACTTGTGTGTCATGGTTCATACTTGTATCCTGTATGCGTAGGCAAACTTAGAAAAGTCAGTAAAGGATTGAAAGGCAGGGGGGTTAATGTACAAAAAAGGTTTCTGACTGGAACGTTGCATTTTAACGGTCGTCATCGGGACACCCCTCAAAACTACTTTCAACATGTCATCGAAATCCTATGCTGTCTCATCAATAGTTACAATGTAATTTGAAAGAAATGTACAATATAGATATATGGTTTTAGTGATATGTTTAACCTTTTGGAACCAATTGCTGAATTGTAAGTGATCTTATTTGAAGACAGCAAAGGACACTAAAACAACAAGAATAAAGAAAAGCAAATGATGACTAAAATTTGTTTTTGCCCAAACACAACTCCCACTCCTGAGAGAAAAACATGCTGCTTGGACTCTTCTGCTTCATGATTTCACCAGTCGACTAACACTGTCATTAACACTGTCAAGAGACCGGCTCTTAAAACTAATCCTGTATTGCTTTTTCTCGCCACGGTGTAGATGGTGTGGATGAAGTTGTCATCAGTTTAGTCCTCGCCCTTGTTTTAACACATCTCCAGGGATCGCTGCTTCTCGAGCAGACATTTACATTGACTCTTTTTAAACAGACTTTTTTTTCCCTCTTTAAACTTGTTTCTTGGCAGGTTGACCTGTCGAGAGGAAGCCCACGGTGCCTCACAGCCAGTTGAGCTACGTTCAAAAGCTGTTAGAACTGTGTTCAAAACTGCCTCCTCTGGTTTCAGCCTCTGGGGAGCTCAGAATACTCCAGAGGGCGGCTTGACTATCAACGGCAAACTTGAAAAAATATAAGAATAAAGACATGCATTCAATAATTGTGTGTATGGAAGCCCAAGTAAATGATCTGTCAATAAAATTGTAACTCTTTATGACTTCACAAATCAGCTAACTTGCTGATCATATCAGTGTCAATGCCATGGTGGTGTGTTTTGGCTAAAACTGAAATATATGCTTTCTATGAACAATACATTAGAGAGGGCTAACATGAGGCACATATGAGGAAGTCCTTGATGAAACATATAAGGCAAAAACAGTCTTTTGCAACAAGTCTGATTATGTTAAACTGGTCTTCATCAGATACCGATGTAAGTGCTGTGTTTCTCAAGGCTAGAGAAATTAAAATCAGTCATGGTTTGTGAAAGAGGGTGTATCTTTGTTGCTTTGTCCTCAAAAGCAAAGATAATTGCATGCAGGCGATCATGTGAGTGCAATCTTAAAAAAGAAAGAATTGTGTATATGCAGTGCTGTAAATCATGCGCTCACACACACAGCCACATATGCACACGTGCAAATCACATACATGTACAAACACATGTTAAACTGACAACCAGCTTAATAGCTAAGCAATGAAATGTACAGTGTGTCGCACGCGTGTGTGAGGTGAGACAGAAAGTGAGGGAGAAAGAGAAGCAGACAAAGAGAGCTACTTAGCCTCCCTTCCCAAGGAGCGAGAGTGATACAACTGAGAAAGCAGGATGACGTGGGAGGCGAGCGGATGGGTGAAGGGTGAAGGGAAGCCCATCTAAACTCATTTCAAAAATCAGAACTTCTTTTCTAAAGTCAGCATTTCAAATCAGAGCGTGTCCCCTCTCATTTAATGCATCATTTTGCGAAGTGATAAATTTGTGAATTAGACATACATTCTTTTTGCTTTTAAGATACTGGGTCTCATAAGGGAGGGAGCAGTGTGGAGGATTTAAGAGCGTTTCGCCGTGTCAAACATTAAAACCCACAGGGAGAGCATCGGCACAATTAGACTGGGGTGAAGGGAAGAGAGAGAAAAAAATCCACAGACAAAATCAGGATCTTAAGAGCAGCGGCGTTATTCGTCTGTACAGTAACGTGGTTATCTGTCGCGGGTGATCCTTTTAAACGCTTCGTTTGCAGGGATAAAAGCAGAGCGGAGGAAATAAACTTAGTTCTGCCTCCAATCTGCAAATCCTTGGTGGTCATGGAAGATGATCCCAATTTGCTTCTGAGCAGCCCTGTCAGATCTCACAATAATAAATAATTTAAGACTTTAAGCAGCAATTATGCTCGATAAATGTGTAAAGCATGTAGACCACTGCTTGCCATCGACGAAGCTGAGGCTTCTACCAAAATACTCTCGTCGCTACTTATGTCATAGCCAATAAATCACGCAGAAAGGTTAAATGGGAAACATTTGATTTAATATCAGGTACATTCCCAGAACCTAGTGCAGGACTTAAACTATATATATTCAAGTAGTATTTGTTTGGCCCGGGGATCCTGGGATGTTCAAAAAGATGCATAACATTGTTTTATCCTCTCACAGGAAGTCTGACCTCGCCGGGGTCTAACTGACCCCAATCGTGTCACTGAGTAAGATAACACACGGAACCTTTCACTGTTGGTAATATATCGGAATATTTGTTTATTTTTTCTCAATAACATATACATAAAAAAAACACTGGATTACTCCTTGTAATCCTAAATCAAGGCTTTATGTCACTCTCAAATGTGCAAACCCATGTTACCACTTAAATGCTGTATTATTTTTTAAGAGGGTCAAAAGAAATTCATAAATGTTTAAAGTGATGAAATGATGGCTGACTTAGTGGTTATAAATGGGCTGCAGCGGTTATTTTCACTAATGATATATTGATTAATCATTTCATCAAAAAAAACATCAGATTATAGTGAAAAACACAAACTAAAAGCAAACTGTCGTTGCCGAACAATTTTATCAAAAAACGAGGCAATAAAGTCAAGGTGAAGAAAACACAACAAAATCAGTCCGTATTCCAACTTAGATTCCAACAACATTGATTTTGACTGATTCTGATATGAAAATTAGTGATGTCATGTACCTCACGGTTAATAAAACAAGCTAGACTGTTCTTTAAATAAAGATGTTCACGGGCTGCTCCTGTAAATGTATTAACTATGCAACAATGATTAATAAATACATGCCAGAGGGGCATTCAAACTAACTTTTGAGTACTCCATAAAACCATTAAATATGTAACTTCATATCATTAAACTTCCACTCTGGATTGAAACCAATAAACCAATCAGTCAAACAGCCAAATAAACAATAAGTAGAAACAGTCAAAGCGAGCAGGGAGATAGGGCTGTCTGGTTTCAGAGGGCTGTGCTCGTTTTGATTCCTCTCTCTGCTGTGTGGTTTGTTCTCTCGTGAGCTGTCTGCCTCTTCGGGAGCCTCGTCTGTTTGCCTTTTATTTTTGCAAAAAAAATCTGCCAAATCATCAAGTCTCCTCCAGCTTCCACAGCTGCTTAGGTGAGACAGTAAATGTAGAACAATAATTGCACAATTTAACAATAAAGGATGAGATATTACTCTCTGTTGCTTAACATGTTTGTTCTTTTTCACAATGTAATGTCATTCGATTAATCTTTTTTAGAAACGTACATTTGAAGTAAACCTTCCCCCAAATCATCATTAGTTCCTTTTCATGGAAGTAAATAGCACCAACACAGCATTTACATTTATTACTGACTGGGAGCATTTAATTCCAGGATGTGAGTTGTGAGGTCTGTTTCACAGCATGCTCACTTTCATTTTTAGTCTGGCGAAGGTTGTGGAGGGAAACAAAGCGAGAGTGCTAAAATGAGACCTAGATACTGGGAGAGAAAGAGAGGCTATATGGTTTAGATTCTGGCTCGGGCCGCTGTTTACCTAGAAGAGTCACTGTGTCCATTCGGGCTGGATATTTTGGTGGGCACTGGAATCCAGTTTGTGAATACCTGCATTGAGCTACTGGGTCAGAGGCAATGCTGTGAGGCCACGGGCAGACAGGAGCCACTGGTCACCACAGTTTGAACACGGTGCCCTCATGCTGTTTGCTCCTCTGCCGCCTCCTCTCCTGTATGGCCAGCTCTGTGTTTGCTCATGCGTGGATATGAAATAGCAACAAATATGATGTGATGTGTGGAAATGAGTGCCTCCTCGCAGGAACAGAGATGCATGTTTATTTTACTTTATTAAGTTTGTCTTATGTGCCTGTTTGTCTAACTCCTGACAATCCTTGTAGCACGATGAAGGACGTGTTCCCATAAATGATTAAGCATAAAAGGTTGAGTGGTAATATGTGGTGTGATTTGATTTTAAAGAATTTTCAAATCATATCCTGCTGATGTAATGTGTAAACCTTCTGGGTGCATGGCTTGAGCCAAGTGGTAGCACATATAATCTTTACGATTATCTTGTTTTTTTTCGATTGAAAACATCATTTGAAACATCGCATTTAATTAAAAATCAAACTAACCGTTCACCGTGCAGAACAATGTAAGTACTGTATGTAAATATTTATCATGCAGCATGTATTGTTTTTGTTATATAATTGTCAAAGCAAATAATCTCAAAGTTTAATTTGACACAACTCTTTCCATGAACAAAAAGTATTTAATACTGTAATTGTTGCCTGACAATGACATCAGCTGCAGAAAAAGCACCAGTATCTTAGAATAAAGGCAGACACAAACGAGCATCGAGTGTGAGTATTCCTGGAATACCGAGGATGTGGCCGCATGGGTACGAAGAAAGTGGAGACAAGAGGAGAGGACTAGAGTGGAGGGGTTTAGAAGAGAGATGAGGGAAAAAGAGAAAATTCCCTCAAAGACGTAATTCTCCTTCGGTCTCTTTTCCAGGCCAACAAGGTTTCTGCTTTCCCTATTGTTAGTAAAGCTGGAATTCGACAGTGAAAAGAAGGAAAATGAAATAGCATTATATGAAATGGCATTCTGACACTACAAGCTTGTCGTCAAAATCTTTTAAAGTTAACAGGCCATATAATTCATCCACTAAAATATTAGTCCCTTTTACCCACAGGCTGGGGTTAGTCATGGAGAGCTGCAAGGGCAGTTTGCTATGTTGTGTTGTGCTGTGGTAGGGGCTGAAATAAGCTTATTATCAAATTTCACTCTGAAACTGCCTCATTTCTTGGATGGATGAAATGCCCTGTCTCTTCTGTGAGGGAGGCTGGTAATGCTGAGTGGCAGGTACTCCAGAACAGCGCCAGAGTCCAGTCTGTCGCCAAGGTGATGACGTTATGGCAAGCAGCTGTCAAACGGCTGGATAACCGCCGTCGTCGACAAAGACGCTCACCAGAACCAG
>NW_027176229.1:14454108-14499108 GCF_023055335.1 Clinocottus analis | reverse complement strand
GCTTGGGCGTCCGCTCCCACCATAAACTTCTCTAAATACTGCAGAGTGCTGATCAGGCAGCTTGAGACATAATGTTAACTGAGGAATGTGCTGCCCGCTTAATTACAGAAAGCCCCGTGAAGAACACAGCGCCTTCCGCCCAGCTCACTCGAAAAGCAGTTTCTTTTATTTTACTCATGTAGCAGGCGAGTGATTTCTCTATTTTGTTTTACAAGCACAATCAAAGAAAGCAAATACATGATTACCACAATGTAGACGACATATAATACTGCCCAGCAGTGCCGGGGGGGGGGGAAAAATTGAATGTTTGTCAGGGGGAATACAAATTTGGAATATACTACATCACGGTGGCACCTTTTAGAGCAGGACATGCACAGTATCCATTTAATTTACTCAAATCCTCATATGGGAAACATTGAACTAAAATAAACTTTAGTGGAATGACACATAATAATCATATATTAAAGGAGTGTAATGGAAAATATTCAGCTTTCGACAGACTTCTATAAGTGTCTAGCTGGTTACATCAAAGCAATTGTGAAGAAAATAAACAATTAGCCATGGTCTGGGAATATGTTCATAAATAATGTATTTCTTTTCTATCTTAGAAAATAAGTTCTGCAATGAGTAACCTTATATAGATCTAAAAGTTTCATGCTGTGAATTGACACACAAGATATTAGCCTTTCCCCCACAGGCCAGCAAAGGGGGAGAATAAAAGAATGCCAATGACATTTGTGAATAACCAAACAACCACTGAAAACTTAGAAGCAAATTGTGATATAATTGAGAAAGGAAGCAAACTGCTAATACAAAGAAAAAGGAAAAAAAAGGGAATTAATTCACATTTCTTGTTAAAAGTTCTTTGTTTTATGTGCAGTGTTTTGTTTTTTTCATCCCTACTTTGAGTTTCAGAGAGGCTGTTTGCTTCATTTCCAGGATTCATCAAGGCAAGATTTAAATATATAATGTACTTTCAAATAAAATTCAACCCACTCCCAATCTTGCGATCATGAGCGGGCACACACACACACACACACACACACACACACACACACACACACACACACACACACACACACACACACCTCTGAGCTCCATTTACAGCAGGTTGTCATAGTGTTAAGTGGGGGATGGGAAAAGGAGAGCAAAGAAAAAAAGTTTCCCGGCTGTCCATCACAAAGCTATCATCGTGTTATCTGTGCCAGACGCCCACCATCCTCAGCAGCGATACAGAGACAGCATCCAGGACCTCAGGACGCCGCGGGAAACACAGCAGGACACCAAGAGAGGTGTGACAACGTCACTGGATGCAGCAGGCGCAGAACACTGAACACACATGTGTGTGCGCACACGCACGCACACACACACACACATGGCCGCACAATGGATACACACACATACAAAGACAAACACCGACACCATCTGATATTGCAAAACCATCACGCCTACGCAAAACAGATTCTAGTGAGACAGATATATGTGATAACATATATGGGCATTAATTAAATTTGCTTGGAAAAAAACAATATCAAAGTTAAAATGGAAATATTGTGAGAACTTATTTTCCCCATGTTTCTACAACAAGTACACGTCTAATGGCATAGCTTTCCCAAGTACAGTAATTTTTACTCCTAAGAAATATTTTAGAACATCATGAGATTTGTATATGATTTGTAATCAAACAGTATGTCAAAAAGGAGAAGGAAAGCTAGAAAAGGGGTTCTACGGAAAGAAAGTAATGAAAGGGAGAGACGTGTCAAAGCCATGTCTTGGCAGTATTGCACCACAAGAAGAAGAAGAAGACGAAGAAAACAGAGGCAGTGAATCCAAAAATCACTTGGGGAAAAAAAAACAGCTATGTTGTTCAATATTTGGACGACTCTGTGACTGTCTGCTCAAATATTGCCCCGTGGCTGTTGGGCTTGAGAGAGGAACAGAGTGGCAGTGAGGCTGACAGTGAGATCTCTGTCAGGAGCCAACACTCTGTTTATCCTTCTGTCTGTCTGTCTGTCTGTTTATCTGACTGTCAAATTATCCCTCTCAGCAAACAGCTCGCCATGAGCTGAATGTAAATAACACGGTTGATGTCGGTCATGTGAGCCTGCTGGTTGGCCTCCTCTCTGGTCAGCTGAGCCGACATGCTGGCCATCTTCAAAGGAAACACATGGATGAATTGGTAAGCACATTTTTTGGGGTTATTTTTGTGATGTGGCTGGTGTTGTTTGAATTGCGTATTAGGGGTGGTTTTAAATTATAGCTTAAATGCCCTTACTATAAAGTATTTAAGATATATATATATATATATATATATATATATATATATATATATATATATATATATATATATATATATATATATATATATATATATGTATATATATATATATACATATATATATATACATATATATATATGTATATATATATATATATATATACTTTGCAAATACAATATAACAAGTATATCACGTAAACAACGACAACAAATGACTCGACACAAATTCATATGTGCATGTGCTTTACTTCTTCTCACTGCTTTGTCTCACCTGAACATTATAGGCCTGTTGGCTGCCGTTTTCTGCCTCAAGCCAGATTATACACAAGAAATTATACAGGTTAGCCTCGTGAGTGACAGAAGCTTTCATTAAAATCAGATCATCCTGGATGAAAATATCCTCTGGTGAAAATCTCAATTCCATGCAGATTATACAGCAAATATACAGCGTGGAAACATAAACAGACGCATATCCGTGCATTGAATAGCCTCGTCAAAATTATCTCTCCATACATCAAAGAACATACATCGGTGTCTCTCTTGTCAGCTCATGACATGCCAGAATCTATTATGAAAGCTTTTATGAGTGATTTGGATTTAATGCACAGGTCATATTCATTTTCTTCATGTAGCCTCCGAAACAGTTGCTAAGGAGCTTTTATTGTATATTGACCAAACACCTTCTTCACTCACTGTCATTTGGTCTTGACTTGTCGCTCTTTGGCAAAAAGATGCAAGCAGAAAATTCACAAGCAGGTGTTTTGACACGTGTAAGTAAAAACTTGTTCAAGTCACTTGAAAAGCCATTTGGAGTTCCCATCCACTGCAGTTGTCTTCTGGGTTTGATTCGGTGTATCAGCCAAACCTCTCGATGTCCCGACGTACACTGCACACCAGAAAGAAAACCCTGTGGAACTGTCACGCAGGGTGACTTTGATTTCATGAATAAAGTTGCTCTTTTGAAAACTGAATAGATAAAAAAGTTTTTTAGAAATGCAGATTAAGAATGACTTCACAATGCAGTTGTTCATCATTCATTTGAGAGCTAATATCCAACTGAGATGATAACTGAGACATCAGTGGAAAACTCATATACATCCATACAACAATATCACCGAACAATAACTTATGGAGCTGTGATTTGAAAAGTACAAAGAGCGCCATTGTGAGTGTAAAATATGGTGCTATAAAACACTTGTCACAATGACAAAAGAAAAAAGTCAGCACTCGAACAGAAGATAAAACTCAATTTCCCATTTTCTCTGTAACTTTCAATGCAAACCGCGGGAGATGACATATTGGCTTGGTTTTAGCATTATCAACTCTCATAGGATTATCTGAAGCGAAGAAGAAAAAGTTTCAGTCTGAACGACTCCATCAAGGGGCCTTCTCACTAGGTCAGAGAAGGTGAAAGGAGAGAATGAAGCATAACAGGCGTTAAGGAGACAGCCCTTTGACTGAGGCCTGAGACCTGGTGCCACCCAGAAACGCATGCCAGAGTGCTGAAAAGGGGCAGAGAGAGAGGGACCAGCATCCGACCACTTCACAGGAATGAGCAGGATGTTTGGACACAGCTCTGTACTTCACAAACACCACTGGAGCCTAAATCCTCCACTGCCACCATGTCAAGGCCGAGCTACAGTATTGGCTCAGACAAAATATATGGATGTCTGTGTGCTGGACTCCCTACCTATCTATGTACATCAACAGACTTCTATTTACCAGTGAGACTAACGGCGGGGCTCGTCTGTCAGTGTCTGTGCATGCTTATGTTTGATTATGTGTCTGCATGTGTATATATATTAATGAAATAGAGATTTTGATTTGTACGTGTTGGTATGCCCACGCATGTGTGTGGGTATGTGTCTGCAAAAGTTTATTTGTGTGAGTGTGCATGTGCGCGTGTGTATGTGCGTGTGTGTGTGTGTGTGTGTGTGTGTGTGTGTGTGAATGATGGAGGAGGAGAAAGGTGGCGTGTGGAAAACGAGTCTTGCTCGGAGCTGCTGCAGTCTGAACCTGTGTGGCTGCCAAAGAAAACTGTGGTCGGAAGAGTCTGCTAATAGAGCATGAGGCATGTCACCTGAAACTAGAATCATCTGAAACCCAGAAACCACAGCAGGCAGGCATCTCCATGGCCCTCTATTAAAGGGCCGCCAGAGGCCCTGGGTGCGTGCCACCCTCCCACCGGGGTCCTCCCATTAGCTAGGCCTCTTCCGTTCGCGTGCCCAGCTGCACCATGGGACATCTAGTCGTGTTAGATGCGCTATTAACGCCTGTTCCAACGTCTGAGCTCACCTTACCACAGTTTCCCCAGGAAAAGCCATCATGCGGAGTAGGAGACCTGGTGAGATCCTGGTGAGTTACATATTCTCATATTCATGCTACAGATTGAGAGGAATGTGTACACGAGCATAAGAGCCCATTTGAAACGACACTTTTACTTATGCGCTTAACACACGCTCACAAAATCAATCACACGTTTAGAAATCCATGCTTCCAAACATTAACTTCTGTTGTAGTGTGGAGCAAGACCTGTGTTAAGACAGAGGTCGCCGGTCTCTAAGACACAATGGTGTCTTTGTGTGAAGGCCAGGTATCTATTCAGCGGGTGTAGGACACATTATTCATTCACATGGTCTCACATGGCTTTCCCACCTGTCTGCCCAGCTTCTTATTACAGCATTTCTAACTGTAGGTTTTAGCTTGGAAGCTCTTTTTAGTTGGAAAGTGATAATTTGGATGAAAAAGACAAGCTAGTTCAATGTCAGTTGGTTGTAAAACCAAAAAGCTGTCGCATCAAAGTCAGATTTTTTTCAGGGGCTATCAGGTTTTATCTTGCAGACTGAATACTGGAAGTTCAAAAATGTATTTTTATACATTGTCAGTTGACTAGTTAAGGATCTCCCAATATTACTTTGTTCTGACAATATAAATGACCACTTTCTTTACCCTTCATCAACACATAGTCGTTACACCTATCTAGGCCGAACTTCTTAGATACAAGAAGGCACACATCTCATCGTAGCACAGGTGCAATAGAATGAATCCCCACTGCAAGAGTAGCAATTTGGTGACAGGCTGTGGGTGGCGGGGAAGACGAATCGTGTCAATGGCGGCCATTAAAAAGGACCACACACTCTCCAGTCACTGGCGAAGCATGATGGATGATTATCTCAAGGTGTGACAGGTGCTGCGGTGGTGGGGGGAGCTATGACTATCCTTCCCTCTCTGCCCCCATCTCTCTGTCTTTCTCTGCCTCTCTCAGCGTATCTTGGTCAATGCTTTAACACCCCACTAACATGACTCTATTGACACACTCCAGATAGCGTCTGGTGGCTAATGAGTATCTGAGTGCCTCTCTCTCTTTCTCTCTCCCTCTCTCTTTCTTTCTCTCTCTGCTCCTCATCTCCCTGTTATCCTCTTTTCACTGTCAGAGCAGTACAGTCTGGCCTATCTCACACACAAGCCATTAGAGCTTGGCTGGTCACACACATGCAAGTTTGCGCACACACTTCACGGAAAAACCCACATATGCACAAATGTATACCACAATCTATTTGTGTTTGTTGAAATAAAATATAATTTACACATCAATATATACTATTCTGTAATAGTATACCTCATTAAGTGTTTGCTCATTTTAAGTGTATTTTCGATTCTTCACACTAAAGGTTGTTGAGAACACAGTGTGTGAGAGCTGTGTTTCTGGTTCGCGCACAAACAAGGAAGTTTGTGCCGCCTTTAACATCTGACCCAGACAGGAATAAACCACTATGTACTATATCTTCCCCAGTGACAGGGAGTCATTGGGGAGTTTCCCAAATGGAAAATTTTAATATTTAGGAAGCACAAGGATAACAACTCCCAGTTTCAGACAAATATGACTGGGTCATTATTTGTTTTGCAAACCCTGATTGTGAAATGTGAAGATTGATAACTCCATTGAGTAACTTAATAACCTTTAAAACATTACATTTGCATAACATTACATGTGAAAAAAATGTCTTTGTATCCAATTGTTTTGGCCTTTGACAAGTCAGATGCAAATTCTCAACCCTGGTGCTCAGTTATGCTATTGATTTGATAACTTCAAGTTTAGTGATTGGTTCGGCCTCCACTTTAAGTAGCGGTTGTTTCAATGAGTAAGCGTAAGCTAGTTTAATAAATGTTATGACATTATTTTTAATTGCAATTAAGTGCAATTTCAAGATCAGATTTCTAAATTCACATGTCTTGATTCATATTGCAGCCCTGAGTGTCGACTGGACGGTAGCCATCTCTTCGCAGGCTGCCAACAGTGGGCTCACAGTCTTTGGCCATGTGGCACACAGCCTTGCTCAATTTCCCTGCCAATGATCGCGAAACATTCTCCTCACTTGGTGAAAGAGTTGCAAATCTTGTCATTTGTGTTACACTCCCGAACGTCTAATCTCACACCTTCAGCTTGAACAGCAGAGGTCTGGAGAAATTTAAACTGGTCAGATTTAGCCAGGGCGGTGCAACCTCCTGTTTCTGCAATAAGATGCAAACAAGACCAAATAACTATGAGCTATTTTAGCTTGAAAGCTACAACTTTTGTGTTGATTAATCCCAAGCGTGGACAGTCACAGTACCTTCCTGCCAGGATCTTATCTCTCTATATCAGGACACCTTGATTTGCATCAAATGTTCAAATGTGTTTCAACAATTTTTAAAAGTTCATTTAACTCATGGTTAGGTTAGTTTCACCAACTATTGTATAATATGTAATGGTCTAGTTGAGTGACCCTGGTGGATTTAAATGGATAATTTCCAGCCAATCAGACTAGTTACTAAATGGTTTGTACTTGGAGCGTTTTTCATCTTTTCTTCTGACAATCAATGTTGTACGACGAGGTCGTACAACATTCACACACCATAGGCACAGATACAAAAGCATTTTGGGGGTACCCAAGGACACATTGATATGGACTAGCAGAGCCGGGGACCGAATCACCGATTCTCTGATTGAATGACCACCCTGATCTCCCAATAAGCCACAGTCACTCTTCTAATAAAAAGGAGGGGAACAGACAGATATTTAGTGAATAATACTCTCTTCCATGTGTACTATATGCATTTCACACATTGTTATCAATTATTCAGATCTTTTGGAATAATTTCAGAGTCAAACTATAACCTAATTTGAAATACATTATTTACATTTTGAAGGTTATTCCATGCTTTTTAAACCCAAATACCTAAGGTTTATTTCCAATTGTTTGTGTTTTGCATTTGTCTGATACACAACCTGATATATTTACTGTAAATCCACCTGTGTGTTGTAATGTCAATTTAGTGGCTGAAAATGTCAGATCAATAACCATGCCTCCCATCTTATTTTCCAGTTGTTGTCAATCTGAAGTTTATAGTTGCACTGAAATAAACAAATAAATCTAACCTCTAATTATACAGCAAAAATGAAGTAATTGCAATGCCCTATTTGGAAAAAAAAACAAAACAAAAAGAAGAAATATGAAAACAGCCAATTAACATGAAGAAAAGACCAAAAATAACACAAATAAATACAATACGTTCATTAGTCAATGTTGAATAATGGCTTTTAAGAAAAAGAAAGTGTTAATCCCCAGACAATAAGATCCTTCTGATACCTTCATTAAAGTATTCTTCTCTGCACTGTATGCTAATCAGATGTCTTAGTCATATTATTATTTGGAAAGAGAATATTTTAATATCCATCTCCTGAATCTCATGAAGAACAGAAAGTATTTTGGATTAAGACCCATCAACCACAGACTTGTATTTAAGCATTCAATCATTGGTTCATTATATAGCTCTGCAAAGTGGGGTTTGTAGTACACCCTTGATGACGGTGACTCTGGCTGTACATGTCCCAAATGACCATGAATGTCAAAGAGGTATTTATTGTTATAGAAAACTAAACACTCATTCAATGAGTGTGATCGACCAATAGATATACAGACAGACATATATAAAGAAACAGACAGACATGCATTGATTTACTAGTAAAAAAAAAAAAGATGTGGTACTGTACAGTAGAGACTGCTCTGTGGCTACTAGCTGGCTGGATTTAAGTCATAAGGACAGACTGTGAAATAAGCAGGGCCCCCCCACTCCTCACCCAACCCTTCCCTCTGGGCTGATGGTATCTCCCGCACTATATCAATTTCACTGTTACTGCTCAAATTTCCAGGCTCTGTGAAATGGTCCAAATAGCGTTACAAATGGTGAGAGATAAAAGGGTTAAACTAATTGCAGTTAGATAGTAATGAAAGTGATTCTTTTTTATTCTATGTCTACTATGCAAGACTGTCTGCACTATATCCTCAATAATACCCAGGCTGATTAAACTTTTTCCCTCGTCTGTTTCATTATTAAATGAAACATAGCCCCATAAGACACACTACTATTGCCTATCTCAGAAGACAGAGAATTCGACATGCTAATTTTGAATTATCACACTTACAGTAGCGCCCTATACTGAAAAGATACATGCCCACAACTATCTCTTTTATTCTCTAGTTAACAAATCCCATTGTGTTCTTGGGTTTTTAAATCAATTCCACTGACAAGACGTGACCAATCTAAGGCAACGTACATATATTTCTATTCAAGCTGCTCAATATGCTGACATGTCTTTGATTTTCGTTGAATCAGAGACTTTTACCGTGTTTCATCCTGGGTTTTGTGTAAAGTGGGGCCATTATATGTCAATGGTAATATTGGAAATGATAGCTATCATCAAACACTGAATATCAATGATTCAGACTTGGACTTATAAAAAGGTATCATAACAACAAGCTTGAAGCTTGAAGCTCACGATTTACGTCACTGTTTCTGCTCATATGTTATACTTACACACTGTAGCAACAAATGGCAGAAGAAAATGCAATTTACAGTGATTCTCATTTAAATTGTTGCGTCTGGATTTGTTTTGAAAAAGATAGAGTTGTTTTCGCAGAAATGTTTTGTTTGTAATATATTTTAAGGAAAAAATATTAATTGCTCCCAAATGTGAGTGACAGGAGGGCCGGTAGGTCTTAAGGCAAACAAAGCTATAGCAACCTGTGCCGCACACTGTGCCACTGTTTATGTAATCCTGGGCAAAAATCCATTATGTCAAAACACATTTCCTGCTCAAGAAAACTAAACAGGACCTGTCTAAAGAGCGAGAGAGAATATGGTGAATATTGCACTTTGAAAAATTGATTCTGCTTTCCAGACCTTCACTGAGTAATATGCTTGAGAGAGACACAGCTGGCTGCTGTTTAGATAACACCAGGAAGTACACTATGTCTGTACAGTATTCATTAGCGATGGTGAGAACAAATATTACACATGACCACTGAGTTATATGGACAGTATTGCAAAAAACTGTTTTAATAAATTATTGTTTTCTATAGTTGATTTACATTTTCGTTTTAACAATGTGGTCTTCATGTCTAATTACAGTATTTTAGCTAATCTTTCTGATACTTTGCAATGTTGAAGTTTGCTTCTAATCTTTAGTCCCACAATAATAGAGCTGTCACATTACAAAGATTTCCGAAACTTACCCACCTCAAATAAACTTTTTGATAGTTCCCCAAACAGAACTAATGACCTTGAAAGGAGAGCAAATTAGCAAACATACAGAGCCATCTGTGTGCCCCGCAGGCAGGCGAATTATTCTGTCTTTGCCAAGGTAGTGTAATGAAGCTCGTACATTTTACATGCAAATCTCTGCCTAATCTTACTCCTCTCCCTGCCAATGTCTCTACCAAATAAATATATAAAACCCAATTATGATTTAATTAATAGAAATCTACCGTTCCGTGGAATTGCTACTTTGGCTGGGTTGACTCTGGGACTTGGGCGTATTAGTTGCACCGTTAAACCAGTATGTGGCTTCACAGTGAAGCCTCATCAGCTCTTGCTCTTCAAACAGGCCCCCCGGGCAGTACAGGAGGCATCCTGAGGTCTAAGTACCACAAACCCTCCAACCCTACCATTCGTGCAAGACAAACCGCTGGGATACTGTCATTCTTGCATGATTCCCCTCTTGTTCTTGCTTTCTATTGCAGATGTACAAAATATATTTGAAGTCACATTTACTATAGTGACCTCCAGAGAGCTGTTGTTCTGCTCCGCTGTGTGTGTGTGTGTGTGTGTGTGTGTCCGCCCTCTCATTCCTTGTCAAGATGAAGAAAGCAGACACGCTTCATTAGCCTCTCAATGGCAAGGTGTTATTAGAGCATCCAAAATCCCAGAGACACTGTTTTTTGCCTCTTATCCTACCACACAAAGGACAACACACACACACACACGCACACACACACACACACACACACACACACACACACACACACATATGCGCACACAGCAATTTAAAACTTTGCTTTGACATCCAGAGTCACTTAGCTCAAGTGAAGCTCACTCCGTCTACATGACTCATTCACTCAATCAGAGGCTACATGCAGCTCCTCCAGACGACGAGTTATTTCTTGATGACATAAAAGTACTGAGATCAACCCTGTCACCACCTTTTGTAACTTACACACAAATGAATGTAAATAAGCACTGTTCCTACTCTAGCCTATGAAGGTACACAACAGCTTTTACACACCATCACACACACAAAGTTTATCCCAGACTGTTCTCTGGAAGTCATCCACTAAGTGCCCTGGATCTGGCGGCTCCTGTGTCCCCACTGATAGGAGGCCATACAGCTTAGCACCACTGTGCTGGCCTCTGCCATTCCAGTCAAGTGTCTGCCCATATAAGGACATGCCTTTGTACCCCGTTCAACTGTCCTGTCCTGTCCTCCACCCTGCTCCGGCCTGACCTGCGGACCCTTTGCCCCACTGCCTAAATGACCGAGTTTCCCTGTACGCAGCGGGGAGATGACCGACCGTGCAAAATAGAAACCTGAAAGGAAGGATAACTGTGTTACAGGAAAGCACGCTGTTGTCTACATCTAAAATCTTAAGTTTGTGTCATTGTGAGATGCATAACACGCATAACATCCTGACACTTTGTGTTGGAGGATGGGAGTCTTTTCTGTCAGATGGTATAAGCTTTGACATCAGAAAGGCTCGTGTGCCCTTCTCGATATCTGCTGCTGTCTCCTCTTGTAAAAAGCATAAAGGCAGTAAGACAAAGACTCACACACTTCTTCTTCCTTTTGTCTCTCTATGAATTTGTCTCCCTCTTTGACAGTCTCTGTCATTCCTTCCCAGCTTTCTCTTCTTTGTGTTTTCCCTCTTTAACTCTCACTAGGTGTCTAACCTGCTTTTTATTCTCCCTTTCTGTCTGCTAACTCTTTCCCTCTCTTTCTTCTGTCTCAAGCAAGGGATCCAATGACTGATACGGAGTGATTTTCCCGGGACTGTGGGGATCGCAGCGCCGCTATCAGGGCCTTTCAATCTCTCCGCTGTGCCGGGCGATAGTAGGATCCTAATGGGCCTGTTCTATCAGCGAACGGCTGGTCCCTGCTCTGGAAGGAGACAAGGAGAACGAGAGGGACACAGAGAAAGAGAGTGAGGGTGTGTGTGTGTGTGTGTGTGTGTGTGTGTGTGTGTGTGTGTGTGTGTGTGTGTGTGTGTGTGTGTGTGTGAGACTGATCATTCTGACGCCTCCATCTGATAGCACTGGAGAGGTCCCCTGTCAAATGATACAGCACAGGCTCCTCTCTCTCTCTCTCTCTCTCTCTCTCTCTCTCTCTCTCTCTCTCTCTCTCTCTCTCTCTCTCTCTCTCTCTCTCTCTCTCTCTCTCTCTACTCAGCTCTTTCTTCTTTGCTCTTTCTACAGCTCATATATTTGCCATCCTCAAATCTGCATTCTCCTGTGCACACTGATGTCGTCCTGTAAAGGAATATTTTCCGAAACACAAATCATTTTTACAAACACTGAATGAATACTGACATCACAAACTTAAATTGGTACCCATCTTACGACCTAATTCCCCATTACACCTTTCGCATTTTAAGTGTAATGCTGTAAATTTAAAATTTGACAAATATGCTATTTGTATCCTCTCGACAGCACAGAGACAGCTACTTATCCCCCCATAAACACCTTCCACCCACTCTTTCTGTTCTCACTTTGCAGCAATTATTAGGAGCTAATAGATTTGCAGTGTTGCCATTCAGTGATCCAATTACTAGGATCTCCATTAGCAATTAACTTCTAGCTAAAAATAACAATAATGCCAATTACATGCACACTTAATCACATAATCAGCATATTCTGTCACTACACAGTTATTGTGATTACCTCTATGTTTCATGAATTGCCTTGCCAGAGGGACGAGAACACACATCAATGACAATTTTGATTACATGAGAATTACAAATGCAACATTGTATGCTAGGATAATGAGTGGGCCAGAGAGGCCATTCTCTGGTTCCTAAATTGATTTCTGTGGATGACAAAAGAGGATGGGGTTTGGTTGTAGTAAGTGGATGGACTGTAAATTAATTGTGAGCACTAAGCTGACAAATGTTCATAGACAATCAAGCAATATTTTCATATTTCTCTGATTTGGGTTAGCTGCTCACATTCCCAGTCTGTTCATAAAATGTGCCTTTATCCTTGCCAGAATTTTGGATACAAGACGGTTGGGAGAATAGCGTCTAAATATATAGACGTTAAGTTGAAAGCTCCAGTTGTGGAGAGGCAGGCAGCTATTATCTTACTGTTTATAACATTAAAAATATGGTATTGAACAGTAGCCAACATGCAGCAGTTAACAAACACTTAATATTTCATTAATTAACTATAAAATACCGTATATGCTTTGCCAACAGCAATATTTTGATTTTTTTTAAATCATGTTTTTTCTTCTATTTTTAATTGCTTTTGAGATTAAATGTAGTTTCATTAAATGAAATCAAACCTTAAAATCTGTTGTTTTAAATTACTGACATGAATGATAACACATTTGCATTTTTTTAATAAACTGTTCCTTTTAAATTTAGAAAAAGTTGGCTTCATACTACTCACTGGTACTTTAGGATATTCATGTTCTGCTTGTATTCACTAGATATACCCGAGAGATAGGTTTCATATTACTAATCTGATCGCGTATGGGACTTCCCTTCCTCACTTCCCAACAGTTTGCATTCTGGCCATAGTGCTGGCATGGGAACATGGAGCACAAGTAAAACATGGCAAGATGGAGGATGTTGGTAGTCTTTCCAAGAGGACGGTGGAAAGGTCCCAGCAAGAACTCCGAATTACTGGTCGTTTGATATGGGTCCATGTTTTCTGTCGTTGAACTTGTGACCTTTAGCTTGCGTCCTTTATTGAATGTAATTACATGCATGCATTGTTTTCTCCTCTCCACCCTCGGGCTTGTATCTCTCTCGCACCGCCTGTGTGGGCCTACCCACCCCTACAGTCACACACATACACTGGGGACATCGAGTTATGATGCCTTTTATGGGATTCGAGAGACGGACACACAGTATAGAGACATAAGTTTGAGATTATAATTCTCAAACACAAAGTATCCTGTCAGTTACTGTGCGTCTGTGTTTCTGTTGCTCTATTCTGTGGAGCTGAGTGTGATCGTATGAATGTATGTGCCTCTAGAAGTGAGTATATCTGTCCAGAAAGTGTCTCTCTGCACAAGCTACTGTGCGTGAGCAGCAGCCATGCGGGCCCCCCAGTGGGGATTCTGAGAGTGAGCCTGGTGTGTCTACATGGTGTCAGGTGTTTGTGCAGTAATGACCAACAGGTGCGTATTATTGTTAGCGCCTGCTGTGTACTGTATTGATGGGAGAGGAAGTGCGCAACCATACATGGGTACAAGCATGTGTGCAAGTGTGTGACTGCATGTCAGCCAAAATCACATCCTCCAGCACTTTTCTCCCGTTCTTCTTCTCATCTCATCAAAGGCCTGTGATCACCACACCTAAAGCAGACACCATGTCTGTTGCTGTACGGCCTCTTACTCATCCTTGCCGCAGGATCAAAAGATACTTAACCAGGACCAAATACTTCCCCTGCCAAAGAGTAGCCTTTGATTTAGGTTTTTATCTTTGGACGCCATGTGAGGGGTGGTTATGACGGATACAAGCTTTCAAGAAGCTACCGGAGTAGCATGTTTTGGAATGTGTGTCATCTACTTTCGGAATGGGGACGTACCATGAAAAACATTCCTGGTGGCACGGTTTGAATTCCCCTTCCAATACTTGCATACAACCAGACCCGCCTGTTGGTTGCATCTGTCCAAGAGGTCAAACTGTTTGTAGGGAATGCAAGCTTGTGCATAGATCCACTGTAACCACATGCACAGATGAAGAATCTATTCTTGTGATTTAAAATAATTTACCCTTTCTCTTGTGTGTGTCAAGACTTTGTCTACAGATGGACATTTTACTTAAACAAACAAGCAATTGAATAAACTAGCATTCAAATTGTTTTGCCCTTTTTCTGTGTAATTACCCAGCCATTACGCAAATATACTGGTTTGTTTTCGAATGAGTGTTTCTTTCTCTTTTTTATAATGGGAAAAGTATGCTTTGTTCATACGCCATTTGAGCCAGTGGGTCCACTTTGGTAAGTGCACAGTGAACCAGTTCTGAAAGTGTGTTGTTAGACAAACAAGGAAGCTGACACTGCTGGACTATAGAAGTGGAAATGGACTGGAAATTGGTGTTACAGGAAGGAACAGAGATGGAGGCTGCAGCAGGGACTGTTATGGGGACAAAAAGATGGCGTGGTGTGGTTGCCCCATCCAACCACAAAAAGAGAGAGAGAGATCCTGTCTGAACAAGGGGACTGCAGTCTACTTCTGGAAATAGTAATAGAGCTGTGGTAGCCTGACACTCTTGTCCAGTCAACTTTCCTCTCTCTCTCTCTCTCTCTCTCTCTCTCTCTCTCTCTCTCTCTCTCTCTCTCTCTCTCTCTCTCTCTCTCTCTCTCTCTCATCACTGACATATGCTGTCTGGTCGAGACACACTCTATCATACAAAGGGGGAGTTTATTAATAGGCCACGAGCAAACACAGTCAAGTCTAAAAGTTTCCAAAGGGCTGTGCCACAGGGTAGAATTTCATAATGGAATAATGGCATGTATGGATTATTACACATCCTCTTTATTTATCTGTAATAATATTAGCCTTAGCTAAGACATGTCACTCATTTTGAGTGACAGCTTGCAACATTTCATGGTTTGTCAGTGTGGAAATGTTTGATTTGTTTGAATGTGAGAAGCAGGACTGAACAGTGAGGTTGTGGTGATTCGGTTGCTGATGCCCTGCCAAACTGAGAACAATGGGAGAGTTTAGTAATGACTCTATTGGGGAATGAGCATTTGTTGTGGTTATTAAGTCTTAATCACCATCTATCTACTCTTAAATCACCTCTTGCACTTAGTTGATACAGAGAAAGGGATCCTTCAAAAGTTTCCACAAGAATTAGAAGAATGTCCCATTGGCAAGAAAGCAGCAGGTTTGCTTCACCTCATATAATTTTGGTTTTTGTTCTGTAAATAATTTGAAAGCCTCTATTTCAAATGAAAAGCCTTTTCATGCACACATGTCATGCTGTGTGCACGGCTGCAAATAATAGCAGTTATTTGGTCTGCAGAACTTGAAAGCCAAGCCATTAAATGCAATGCATTATTATAAGATATGAACAAAAAAACTACTACTAAAATGCCTGCAGCACCTGTGGCAGTCTCCAAGTGCTCACAGGCAAAGCTATTGTTCAGCGTACTTATGTGAGCTGAATTTGATTGAGCTCCAAGGTCTTAGTTTAAGTCTAGTGGTGTGATGGCTGAGAATAGAAGAAAGACATGGAGAAGTAAAGATAAAGGAAGGTACGACACAGTAGTATCCACATGTTCCAGAAAAGGCAGTGCTCCGCCATCATGTCAAACACACATTCAAAAGCACACAAAACATCAAACGCTCTCTGTTTGCATCTGAAGAAAGGCAATCTTATTGTTACATCTCTTCCTTTGACACTGATCACAATCTTTTCCACAGAATAAAGGTGGCAGGCCGCTGTGTTCTCCAGCCACCACAGGACTGACCGCTGCTCCGACCCAGACCAACGAGACAATCCCATAAGAGTCCCAGGTCCAAGCCCAAGGGCGAAACAACCATCCTTGGATGAGGATTTTAAAAAAGTCCAGTTGGTTTGAGACGATCATAGATCTGTTATAAACTAAAAGTTCTCTTTGTAAAAGCTGTTTCAAAGACTCATACAGAACGTTCCACTGTGACCACTAAATTAACACCGAGCACTATGACTGCTGCCCCCAAACTGGATTGTATTTCAGAGTGATTCTGCAAAATGTTCTGTTTCATTACATTGAGATATCTGCATTCACTCTAACTTTAATGTAAAAGTCATGAATGTAGAAACACAGGCCACATTGTGTGCTTGGCTTTAGATTTCCAAAAAAAACACACACGACAACCGGCAATTATTACCGTCACATGATCTTGAAAGGGATTTGAACAATGATATAATCCCAACAACCTTCACGGTTAGTTTTGGCATGGTTGTGTTGTAGTTTGTGGTTCAAAGTCAGGTTGCAGATCAAGTTGGTTATTAATCTAAATATACAAATGATCTGAATCAAACACATGTTCATTCAGGGAGAAGAAAATGTTTTTATACTTTCTTATTAACCTTTTTTATTTCGAGATCCTGTTTATATGGAGTACTTTGCACTTGAGAAACATAATGAGACCCAGGCTTGCTATACTGGAACATATACCTCTATGTTAAAATAGTCAGGCAATGTGAACCCTAGTCAAGTGTTCTTTATGTTGAGAATTTATTGTCAACAGAAGGCCAGCAAACACGAGTGAGGTTTTGCTTCTTTTTTCTCTCTTTTTAACGGGGGCAAGAAGCTCTGCCGTTGTCTGACCACAGGAATCTGGCCATCCGGGCCGGCCTCTCTCATGTGGCCCGCCACCACAACCTCATGCATTCCAGAGCGCACAAACATGTTGACCAAACGGGACTCATCAATCCAGATTACTCCAGCACCCGGTTCTTAAACATCTCCGCTGTTTTTCACTTGTTCTCTTTCACAAAAACCACCTGCCCATCCGGCCAAGATGGTTCTCATTAAGCTGACATTACTCTTAATACACCATTTCCTTGAGCTATGATTCATTATTTTCACATTGATAGGCCTATAATTCGGGGCCTAAACAAAAATACAAAACAAACTCAAGATTAAAAAGGCAAAAATAATTTGTTTTTCACTTAATTATGTCAAATTGTATTAACAATGTTGTGTGAATCAACTTGAACTTGTCGTTTCTTGACAGTGCACCGATTTAGTTTTTGTTCCAAACAATGAAGTGAAACGCTCTGCACTGAAACGCAAGCCGTTGTCAGAACAATTATATTCTGTGTGCAGATGATAGTTTGCACTACAACTAATAGAAATATGTCAGCAATGATGGTGATTAAGGTTGCTGTATAGGGTCAGCCTTCGTCTATTAGTGAGCGTTAAGCTACTGTGATGACTCTCACATCAGAGTGTCTGAGTTCCAGCATTCCTATTCTTCTTTCAATTTGATAGCTAATCAATGAGGGGCCCGCAGGAGGACCAGCTGAGTTCAGATGAAAGGATCCTAATTGAATCCGACAATAATTTTCACATATTTCTCTTGCTCTGTCTCAGATGCCATTAGCGACATCACTGTGATAATAGTTGCCATGACAGCATGAGCAATGCTCATTAATGACCTGGCTGCTGGTAATGTACTAGGCCATATTTTCTTTTCCTCCTTTTTTGATGGCTTTCTATCTTTATAAAACATAGCTCATTCTATATTTGAGAATATTCAAAGACTTTTCATCACAACAATTTAGGAAACAATATTTTATTCAGGAAATCATACGGATTGAATTGCATATTACCATCCTATAAAAAAAATAACATATAGTTCCATGTTTGACGATTTTCAGGGGAGGATGTAAGAAAGGTTTAAGTGTGAAATCTATATGTACAATAAAAATTAAAGAATTAAATTTTAAAGAAGTAGTCATTTTTGCTATTGAAATAATCCACCAACCACAGCGTTCACAGAAAAGTGGCTCCGTAGACAACAGCCTCCAGAAGAATTCTATTCTTGCCCAAAGCGCAACAGAGCAAAGTTGACAAAAAACAAACATCTGTTGTGGACAGGGCTGTGTTTTTAGTGTGGTCTGGAGCCGCTTAACAAGAACAGTGGACAATTTCCCAAGAGGCTGGAAAGGACAAACACCTCCTCTTTTACTCAGGACAAACGTTTCTGGAGGGGGCCACGTCCGTCTGCACTCACTGTAAACACGAAGGTGTCAGGAACCAAAGTCACATTCGGCTGGTGGTTGACTTCCGGCATTGAGGGCCAAGAAGGCAACCACAAGAGCACTCTATGGAAGAAGCAAAGAGCTGTACACAGACGCACTAACACGCCCGTACAGTAGATGTCTGCGCACATTTAGACACAAATGCAAACTGTCACGGTGTAAGTGAAATAACAAAAACAGCATAAGTAATAGAACTATGAGAAATTACACCATCTCTTGTCTGAATGTAAAGGAATCTTTCACTGAGCAGTTGCATTATCAGAAATGGTGCTGCCAGTAAAAAAGAAACGTATTCACATGTGCCGAATTAGGGAACTGAGATTACAGGAGGAGTCCAAAACTTTTCAACTGAGATCAGCTCCCTTAGAAACAACAAATACAGAGAATCACACATCAAATGTAGTGTAGTGTTTTATCAAAGTGCATTTTGCAGGAAATGCACATGGCAATTATGACACACACAAAAAAAGATGGCAAATCAACAATAATAACAGCACTGTGGTCTTTTGAGTGTGGGTTAGATTATTTTAACGTGTAGAAAGTTATTATTGTATAGGTAATTGGATAGATCTGGTTTATGAAGCTTGGATCTTTAGATTTTTGTGCAGGCACAGATATTGCCTAAACACAACTTTTAAACACAAAAGAACATGAACCACTTTCAGTATCAACATTGGCTTCCTTGGAGCATCATATTCAAGCACTCTTAGCCGAGCCTCATAAAGGGGACATGCAAACGAGAGAGGATAGAAGATCTCTTGCCGCTTGAGTGGATACACGTTTTGACCCTTTTGTTACGGCAGAGAAAGTAATGAAACACATTTTGAAGTTGGCTGACAGATTCCATTGGTCCTGAGGCTGTTTGACGTGCTGCATCCTGGCAAATTAAGGTTAAGGCAAGGTAGATGGAATATATCAGAGCTTGACTCTCCCTCGTCAGATGGAACAAGCAGCTGCAGGGCATCCCTTGTCTCGGGTCTCATCATTACACACTGTGTCTATGTACGTGTGCAGGCACACAGTCATCCACGGATGCACACACAAACAGTGTGCTCTGTGTAAATTCTGTATGCATTTTTTTTCCCTCAGACAATGAAATGCACAATACTCTAATATGCTATTTTTCATATAGAGGACACACAGCAAGATAATTATTGATTCGAAGGAAATTATGTGTTAAATATGCTGAAGTTACAACATCAATGAATCACCACTACACCAACAGCACAAATTCACCCAAAAATTTTGTAAACCAAAAATTGAAGATCCCTATTCCATGGCAAGTTTAAATTCAGATAGGTGCTTTGACATTGAGGGTTTACTCCTAATGTGTCATTAACACATACATTGTAGTACAGACGATGACAATATAATAGTACAAGACGAAAAGACACTTAAAGGCACTGTTTAGAGGAAGCGAGACAAGAAGTGCATATGTAAGGGAAGTTACTGCAGACACCGTGTCCATTATGCTCAGCATTTCTGTATAGTAACTACGAGTCACTGAATACTGTATGACTGAGAGGAAATGTATAACAACAAATACATCAAACATAAAAAAATTAAATAGATATATTTGACTTGTCACATCCCCTCCCCAATTTACACTTGAACTTGCAATACGCTCACACACACTGAGCACACGTAAAAACCAGGCTGGCTGACCCCGATGTCTGATCCTGATGTCTGCTGCATCTCAGGAAATGAAGTGTTTCAACACTTCTGTCTTCTTGCAGAGCAGCTGAACAGACATTCAGGCCTGAGAGGGAGTTTCCATCACACTCAAACCCTCCGAACACTTATAGGTTCATATTGAAAACCAGACAGACAGAGATCCTCCCCCCCCCTCACTCACACACACACACACACACACACACACACACACACGCACACACACACAGCCTTAAGAAGAGCCACTTCCCCTTTTTGTGCAGCCTGTGGTATTACTAATGCCCGATACACAACCGCCAGCCCTAACTGATAACCCACCCACTATATGAAATTAAGAAATATTCTTTACTTATTACACATTACATTGATTGTATTGAAAGCCACCAATGCATCATTTGTAGCAATATCAATAAAAGGAATGTAAAATAATCTTACCAACTAAAAGTATGTTTGCCTCTATCTTGTTTGTTCTTGTTCTAAACCCTTATTTTGCTCTGCGAGAAATTCTCACACAAAAAAGAATCCAAAGACAAAAATTAAACTCAGTCTACGTCCCTGTTTTCGTGGATATGTTCTTTGAATTCATCCACATTAAAATAAAGCTCAAAGAGAAACTCTCATCTAGTACAGTCAAGTTATACAGTGTGGATGTTACGCAATGCATGTATGATCCAAGAATGCTATGTATACTTTCTATTTTGAGTAAATTATTTTGTGTAAAATTATGAACTTAGTAAATTGACATTTTTATTTATTAAACTAATGCAATTTTCGAAACAGACATTTCTCTTTTGCAAAGGCTGTAATATTATTGTTTTGACAAAACAAACAATGTCCTTGTCAGGTGATTTAATGTCTCATTAGTACGTGGAGGCTGCATTTGCATGCTTTG
This sequence comes from Clinocottus analis, assembly GCF_023055335.1. Lineage (NCBI taxonomy): Eukaryota > Metazoa > Chordata > Actinopteri > Perciformes > Cottidae > Clinocottus > Clinocottus analis. The sequence continues at coordinate 14,477,960 of NW_027176229.1, read as the reverse complement.
GCCACAGCTTTTGTATCCCTTTACTGTTGCAACTATATGCCAACTTCCTTAAGTCTTACATAGTTGCGCGAGCATAGCAGTTTACAAGTCAAACAAAAGGCATTCACAGAGAATATACACATCCCTTTTGTTTAAGTGATCAATTTAACTATTAGGGCTAAGACAGGAGCAGCACAGTCAGTTAATTATGTCTAATAAATCTTGGTCCAAATTGCCCTCCAGCGGTGGAAACGGCTGCCGGAGAATGGAGGAACCGAAGTGGCACTTTGGTATTTGTTATTCTACCTTTAACAGATTACACAGGCCGACTTGTCATCCCTCATCCGATTGGGCAAGTGAAGTGAAGGGAAAACGTCAACGCGCTGTCGGTCACTGCCTCTGTTTACCTCGCTGTAGCCTGGGGGTTACAGACACTAATCAGCATCCAGCAAAATGCTCTGTAATTGGCCATGTTTACTCTGTTTTAGCATGATTGCATGCCTGATTGGATTGTCGTATCCCATTTGAGAAAAAAGGTAAGGCTTATTGTGTACAAGTGTTTTGTGTAAATAGGTCTGTGCATGTATGTTTGTTTGTGTGTATGTGTGTGTGTGTGTGTGTGTGTGTGTGTGTGTGTGTGTGTGTGTGTGTGTGTGTGTGTGTGTGTGTGTGTGTGAGTGCGGATGGGGATTAGGGAGTGCTACAGTATACAGGGTCTCAGGTGAAAAAGTTTTGTTTTACCATCAATGGCCCAGACATGAAAATAACAGATTTGGCAATTTGTATTTAATTTCCTTTAACTGTCGTCATTTTATACTGATGGTGAAGAAAAAAATCTTGAACAAGTTCCCCTTTTCTTCTTCTTCATAACCACCACCTCAGTTCAACTCTATGCAAAATATGTCACACTGACCACAGAAATGTGTCTGAAATATAAAGAAGAAGAAGAAGAAGAAATATCCCCTCAAAAATATGGTAAGGTTTACGGCGTACATATGCAGATCGTGTGGGCTCTGAGGTCGCTCCCCTACTGTAGACTACCAGAACACTCAGCTCTTTGTGCAACAGTATGTAAAACGAAACTTGATAAATGTTCACCACATACACTGGATCATTTTGCGTGCAGGTTTGGGGTTAAATTCTGTTGAGAGACAGGTATGTGCCGCAACCAGCTATGTTTTTGTTGAAGAAAAAAAAACAAAGCTGTGGATTAAGGTAAAAATCAAAAATGAAAGAGTTCAGTAAACCCAGTAGTAAGTTGTCATCCTAGCGGACGCCCCACAAGACGACAATGAGAAATTGTGAATTTTTGAGAAGTTTACATACAACCACTGAAAGGAAAAGAGAAATGACCTGCTGTGTTGTGTGCGAGTGAACATAAAGAACAAGTAAAAAATGATTTTAGACCCACACATTACGAGTCTACGTGTACAATCTGACTTTCACATACTGAACAGTGGGTTGACAGTAAACTTTCTTCTGGGATTACAACTCAGGGTAAGCTAATTGCTGATCTCAACAAAAAAGATAGAAAGCAGTAGCACCACATCTCCAGAGAGTTTCAGACATATTGGTTCACAAGGGGTTTTCAATGTTTTCCTCCTAACACCCTGTTTTTAGCCAAACTGATATGTGTCTTCGGGGTGTTTTTCATACTGTCGGTTAACACTGCATTTGAGAATGTCTGAGTGAAAAAACTTGAACTGCACCTTTCCAGAGGCTCTCAAATGTTTGAATTGGGAGCTATGAAGGGGGATAGGTGGGGTATAACTTAGATTTTGCCATGAGGTAAATTGGCAACAAACCAATGATGGAGAGATGTCATAGATATGATTTAGAGGTTGGTTTTAGGGGTGCATTGAGTAACCTAGACAGATTCTTACAGATCTTGAGAGGGACATAACTGCAGCAGTTCTGAACCAAGAGAGCTCAAAATCAGATCAATGAGTAACTTGAGGCCTACAATACAGACCAAAATAGACTGTTGGAATCATTTGTGTTGGAAAAGATTGTTGGTGGTTTGAATTTATTGTAAAAAAAAAACAAAGTGTATATAAAAAAAGTTTATATATATATATAAATATATATAATTTGTTGTTCTTTAAAGTAACTTCAGTGAGTAAAGTACAGTATAAAATGAGTGCAAGTAATTAAGCATAAGCATCTTAATTCAGAGATAATTAGGACAATGAAAATTATTTGACAATAAAAACCTAAATGAAAACTAGTGCAGAAACTTGTGTAATTACTTAAATAAAAACGTATTCAGTGTGCAATGAAGAGGATTGTTGAGTAGTCCAAAGAGAGTACTTACACTCATTATTCAAATTAACCTCGTCCAAGTGTCTCTCGGTGTCTGTTGTAACTGGTGGTGTAATTGGGTTGTTACTTAAAACAGGAATTATTTGTACTCTGCCTTTCCCTCTGCTGTTTTTATTGTCCCCCACACTGATGAAAATTGCCAAAGTACCTGCAAAATTACTGCCAACTCAGGAAGAGAAACTTCGTTTTTATTTCTCGGAATTTTAGAGGCTTCAATCAGAGAGCAATAGCTAATTACAAAAACAAACTTCTGTTTCCACCTATTTAGTAACACTGTCTGGTACTGACCCCAGGCCTGTCTCAGTTATGTTGCCGTGGGGCGGGGCTGCTGGGGAAAACCAGTAAGCCACAATGACCAGACTTCTCCAAACATGTCATCCTGAATCCCATTCGCGAGCTGGGCTGAGTCGTACTCGGGGCGCTGTTAACACTCCAAACATTCACAGTCAAAGACCCGTGTCCCGAGCCGTGCTCTTTAAACACTTGGTAAAACGTACACTTTTTTTGCAACGTCAACAGCCTGAGAATGAGCCTTCTGGGACTGCTACTGCACTACATCCACTGTGAAGCCTCAACACAGAAAAGAAAAGGGGAGAAGTCGGGGAAGAGAGAGAAAGCGACTGAGTGGCAGAGGAAAGCAATGGAGGGAGGAATAACTTTGTACACTGGAAGTAGCGCCCATGCTCTTCTCCTCCCCCTGTCTGCTTCATGAAGGGCCTGATTGAGAGACAGAGCAACCCAACTCAGAGCCATTCAACCAAACCGCTCCTACACCCTCTGACCTGCTGTCTAAACCCCCTAAATTAGACTACTGAGACCCCAAGAGCAGGGCTTACATTACCAGTACCTGTGAAACTTTGGCAGGCGTCATCACCCTGAATGGAAACGCTGGGCAAATAAAAGCAGACTCGCCTGTCTGCACTCTCTCTATGTCCACAGATGGATGGTGAAAGGCAACATGAGCCTCCGCGGCAGCAACTGCAGGAATAGTTGGTGGGTTTCCCCTCTGGGCCCCTATAGGTCTCAGGGTCTAGCTTAGTATACCCCATGGAAAGTCTAGCTCGTCTGAGGAGTTTCCATTGTTTGCCAGTAAACAGTCTCAAAGAGAAAGAGCAACTGGGGCCGAGAGAGGAAGAAGGCAAAAAGAGAGTCTGAAAGAGGACATGAGACCAATCAAAAGAAAGAAAGGGAGAAAGAAAAGAGAGGCCCCCAATCTAGACATTATTTTTGATTAGAAAATAAGGGATAAGGTGAGTCCCAAGGCTGCTGTGGGTGAGGTCCTGCTCAGATCCTACACAGAAGTGTTGGATAGCGTGCATAATATCCTCTTTTTGTGAAAACGTTGCCGGCAGCAGTGAACTGGACAAGTGGTAAGCCAACCAGCCAAGTCCTTTTACACTTTCAAACCCTTTGATGTTGAGTCATAGCAACTACAATCCTAAACACAGACAAACACAGACACATATATGTGCATACATGCACACGCACACTCAGCTGAGTATTGTCTTTCATACATAACAAGCTTGGAAGGGCTCGCAGACAGCCAGATACAGAGCAAGTGAGATCATTAGACAGTGTGTGCATGCTTATAGGCACAGGGGATGTCGACGAGGGGGTCCGTGTTTGGAGAGGAGAAGCGATGGCAGGGGGTAGATTAGCACATACTCCACGGTGTGACCAACAAGAAAAAAACCTAAATCACAGATGTAATAGTACAGACTCAAAATTGCACCCACAACCAGCGCCAATTCAGGCTACCAAGGATTGGCCCCCCACTTACTGCATATATATATATATATATATATATATATATATATATATATATATATATATATATATATATATATATATACTGTATGAAATCCGGTACTTTCTGTAGCTCTTTGGTTTTTTATTAATATTTTTTTTTTTTATCCTTGATGTGATGAAGGAGAAATGTAATTCATCTGTGGATGGGTGAAGACAAGCTTCCTCCTCTTTTACCGGCACAAGGTGGCGGAAATAAGAGAAATGATTATGAGAGGAGAGGAAACTTAATGGGAGGAAATCATTCAGACGTTACAGTCATTTTAATGTCCTCATGTCTGTTTCAAATCATCCTTGAAGAGCCAAACACACTCCTCTACCACAAGGAAAGGGTTTTATTTTGTTCTAATACATTATTTTCTGATTAGAACTCTAAGGGGCAGAATCACACAGGCAATGCAGTGCGGGATGCGGAGTTAGTGTTTGATACACAGCAGGATGGTCCAAAGATATAAAGTGCAAACGCAATTGGTGCTATAGTGTCCTATAAATAATTGCATCACAGTATTGTGTAACAAAAAAGAAATACTGTAATAAGAAACGTATGATGTGGGATCATTTCTTGACAGTATCTTTCACAGATGCCCTCAAACCTTTTCCTTTGCACGTTAAGTAAGACACCCTGAAGTCAAAGCCTGAACTGCTTCCTCTGCCTATTCACCCAGCCCGAGGCCCTGTGTCTTCTAAAGACCTGTTTGTTCACAAGTAGAGCACAGCAGGTGTTTGAGCAAAGTGCAAGGTGGAAATGTGGCTCCCTTTGCTGCAGTGAGACTCATTTATTGAAATGCTCTCAATTTCTCAATACAAGGCACAAAGCTTTCAGGCGAGAATGTACAACAGTGTCTCCTTCCCATTAAGCATGAGCAAGAGATGCCAGCGGTGGAGAGACACATCTCAGTGGGTATGCAACCCCTTGTTGCAGAAGATATCGCCACAGTCTGTTCTAAAGCAGATTATTCAGCTGCACACTTTCATTTTACTTGTCAATAATGTGCTTGTAGCTGTGAGGCATGGTGCATCTACAGTACACCTGCTCTTTAGTTCCCTCGCTACCAAATCTGTGCATGGTTTCAACACAACCTTTGCCAATAACAAAGTGGAAGCCAATCAAAGCACAAAGACCGGTGGATCTTTACAGTGTAATCGGGGATCTGTGTAATTGTTAACCTTGGCTCAGTGTAGGAAGTTAATGAATCAAATCAATACCTCTCTCTACTGATCCATAATTATTTGAAAAGAGATGAAAAATTAAACAGGCCGAGCCTATGAGGTTATCATGCCATGCAATTAGTCCGCCGGAGGGAGATTATGTTACCTAGATACCATTGGGGAAAGTGTAATTTCTATTACAGATGGAGTTTTTTTTAATGAAGGGTGCAATTACCTAAATAGGTCAGCCAAAGACATGCTGCTGCTGCTCTTGCTGCTGCATGCCGCTTCTCAGCGTACCTGAGAGAAAGCTCCTGGAGAAGGGGAAACAAACAGAGCAAAGTGTGCAACTGTTGTTACCCCCCTCAGTATCCTCCTTGCTTTCCCTCCCTCTTTGCATCTCTCTCTCCCTCAGATGCTCCCTGGATGGCACATCTCCTGCTTTTCCTAATTAAATAGCACATACATAGTCTTTGGTACGCAGAGATTCTGCAGGATTAATGTTTCCTCCAAATCAGGCTCAGGTGATACAGAGCCTGATTTGTTGAGACCATTTGTTGACTGCAACATGTGCAGAAGCTCACTCTGGGTAGAAAAACAGAAAATCCTTAATCTTAAAATTGATGCAGAAAAAGTTTAAATATTTCTTTACAATATACTTTTCATTTTTATGCATTATTGAAATGTATTACCATAACTTTAACAGATGTGTGTCAAGATTTCACATGTGACATGAACATGTATGAAAATGTAAATATACTGTATATATATATATATATATATATATATATATATATATATATATATATATATATATATATATATATGTGTGTGTGTGTGTGTGTGTGTGTGTGTGTGTGTGTGTGTGTGTGTGTTAGTGCTGTGAATATGAATGCTTATTTTACAGTTTACATTTGTTTCTTTTACATTACATATAAGTAATGACTAATTTAGGTTTGCTGGCAGCTTTAACAGATGTTAACTGTACATCTACATCGCATTTGCAAATATGTAACATGACTAATACAGTTGGATGTTTCCTTGATGAAAAAATGATAAAATGAAAAAGTCCATTCAGTAAGGTTTATTAGGTAGGGGGAAGATGCAGATTAATTTAAATATATTATAATGACGATAGCCCACAGAAAAGAAATGATGAGAATACATGAGAAGTATAATAGTAACCCTTATATTTACAATTCACTTAAAAAAGTGGTTATAGAAAAAGAAGACATTTCACCAGAATAATTGACTCGTTTCTGTTTTCTACGTGATTCAAAATATACTGCTGTAATTAGTGTGAAATTGCTATAACCACTTCAATTTAGTGTTTACATGTTGCTACACACTTGCAATGAGGAAATACATATAAAACACATTGGCCGCTAATTCTGGAAAGCAGACAGCAGGTACTGAAACTCAGCTCCGACTACAAGGCGCTGAACTCATAATGAAAACTGTGAGGTGTATAAAACAAGTGAACCAAAGAACAGTGTTTTTTTTTGTCTGCTCCAAAACCAACTGTGTAAAAGTGCTCCCTACTTGTACTATATGATTGAAAGGAGAATTTGGCACATCCTCTCTCTCCCCAACACAGACTGAGTGACCTTGTGAACTGCCAAATGGTGCTTGTTTCAGGTTCTCAATGTGGCAGGTGCCTTGATCATGATTCAACCAACGTGTCAACAAGCGCTGTTTTCCTGAAACTTGGCAAAGGCTCCACAACAGATTCCAAGTTGAAATATGGATGATCGCATACAAAAGCTGGAGGAGTTTTTTTTATTTATATCTGTGATATACTCATTAATTGTTGTGCTGACCAGGACTTAAAAAAACACACACACTTTACCAAGGCAGTAGAGAAAAGACCACAAGAAACTTCAGGTTTGGTGTTGGACAGTAATTTGATCGAGAGCGATAAGATCTGTAAATGATAGAGACCATGTATTCATCCTGTCTTTTTTGATGGACAGGCTCTGCCCAACCCTCCTACACACTGACAAGTAAGAAATATGTTTCAGGGAATGACACTAGCATACCCTCTTACACTTAATCATTGTCAATCACTCTGCGCACTTGGCTCGTTGGGTAATAGGAACAGATCCAGCATCGCATCCCCTCCAATCTGTTTGGCTCTCACACGGGAGGTGCATGCTGTTTTCATGCCTGTGTGGGATGGCTTCAAGCTGTTTTCTTATCAAAAGGCCCATTCAGACATTCTCTTTGAGAGGCATCGCAAACCTCAGATCTCGCAGCCTCCGTTCAACCACATGTCTTGATTTAAGAGGCCAGAATCAGATTTGCTGCCACGAAGAGCTGTCGCTGCTAAAGAATGGGATGTGATTTATCATCCTGAACCACACACAGGACTGATAACCAGAGCGCTGGCATTTGTACGCATATGCACACACATGCATGTGAGGGTGCGCGCACACACACACACACACACACACACACACACACACAAACACACAAACACACACACGCCAACTCCAAACCCTTTCATTTCTTCCACCTCACATAAATACCCCAAAAAAACAGATCAACACATGTTCTCAAGCTCTGGCTCAATCACTCCTATATGCTTTCACACAAAACCGCAATTGCACATAGCTGCCGTCTTGCCCCTCGCTCTCTTGCAGCGTGGAGTTGGATCACATGCTTTTCACAGACTGAAACTACATCACCTTCCACCCAGGGATCCTCTCTAAACGCTCCCTTTTAAACCTCCACTAACAGTCTCATCATTGATTTTATGTCTCTGTTTTTTTTTTTTTCCTCCTCGGGTTGTAAGCAAGCAAACACAGCTGAACCCTAACACCCTGTGTCCCGCTGTGTCTCCCTCAGGGTGTTCTCATCACAAAACAGCTACACAACATCTCTGAGTGAAACACCCTCAGCAACACAGGCCATAGGAAGGCAAAGGTGACGGGAGCAAGTTTTTCACCATTTCAAACATATGAGCCATCAAATAAACTGCTCTCTCTCAACATTCGGAGGTTGAGCACAGTTACTTCTCCAAAGAAGTAGTTTCTCTTGACTCTCTATTCGTTTCTCACTTTTTACACTCCCATCTTTCTTTCTCTCGCAATTTCTTCCCCGCTCTCTCCAGTTGCTGCTTATTATTTCTTTGTGGAAGAGTGTGCGTGTGATTGCCAGGATTGCTTGGTGGCTGTCTCTTCTGAAGTTGTTAGTTTCAACGGAAAAGCAGAGAGACTCAGATTCTCCGCTTCTGATCTCTCACCTCCTCTCTCCTCTCTCTGCCCCACTGCGCTCTCTCTCTCTCTGCCTCCTTTTTGTCATCCATCAACAAACTGTTGCAGTGTGTGGTGGTTTCAGTCGGATGAATAATCATCATAAGGTGTGTTGGTGGGAATGGTGAGGAGACTTAACTTGCTAAAGGCTAGCGAGTGCAAGTGTAAACCTCGCCTGCTCCCCTGTCGCTGTTAGCTCAGCCATTTTTAGGCGGTCAGGCTGTCTTGCCACAATCACACGCTGGCGCCACAATTGACTAGCCCCAACTGCAACCCTTTCACTGTGTAATGAATACATACAGAAATAAACTTTAACCGCTCATGCCCCGCTGCTTGCCCCCCGTGCGTTTATGTACAAAGACAAGACTGGAGTGATGTTTGCGCTGTGCCCTGGATAGTGGCACGCTCACCTGGCCCCAGGACATCGTGTGGTGGCGATGTGGTTATGGTTCGACACAGAACCAGTCAGTGAGAGAAAGGTGACCACTGACCGCTGTCACCCTCTGGTGGGACCATGCACACCCCTGCTCCAGGAATGTCGGGGAGGGAGAGAGATGGCCAGAAGGTAGTGTTTTTAAAAGGTTCTTCTATATTGTGTTTCATTTCATGATCATGTGTTGTGATTAAAAAGGGCATTGCTTCTGAGGACATCCAGGAGATGCATGCACATCGGCGCACACTGAACATGTTTTTGTTTGCACTGCAATGTGTATAAAAATGCTTTTTGCGGAATTCCTTCCTATCTGCATGTCTGTATGTATGTATGTACGGTTGCTTGCCACAAGAGATAAATATACCTGCACCGAGCATGCAGGCTCGAGTCCTAATTGTGCAAGGGGTGGTTTGATCAGAGCGGTATTTTTCCACACTTACACAAAGCCAACTTTAGTCTACCTTGTAGGGCTTTTCTGTGCGGATAAGTATGGTTACATGTGTGTTTATCTATCTGCACTGTAAGCCTGCACTCCTCTTTGCTTATCTGCATCTGTGTGTTTTTGTTGTTACTCTTCAGCTATATCTATCCTTCATCTAAACTAACCATTACAAATGTGTGATTAATTTATTTCCATCTTGTCTCTCTAAGCAAATAAGCACACCTACGAAATCAGATAGTAAAACGTTTATTTTGTATTTCCATCCATAATAAATGAAACCAATTAAGCCTTACTTTTAAAATTAGGAAGGAGGCAATCCTAATTTTCTCTTTAAGTGCAGTTTCCACGGCAATCAGAGGCCTCGGCAGGGGGTCGTGTATGGAGGCGTTGGGTGGGAGCGCACACAGCAGGGACAAACCGAATGAGTGCGAGAGCCTACTGCACTCGCAGCTGAATCTTCATCTGGCATGCAATCTCCCTCTCACACACACACACATATGTTGGAGCACACATACTCACACTCACGCACACACACATACACAAAGACACGCACACACACAATCACACAGTCAATATCAAACAAACATTTACACATATTCTCTTTGGCCTTATCAATAGGTGTCATGGAATACAATTGATGGTAATAAAAATGGCCATGTTAATATGTATCTTATTGTTAATTTGACAAATAATAATGTGCTACTGTAAGTTAGACATTGAGAGGCATCGTCTTATGTGTGTAGGCCTGTTATTCTTATTTTATTATGAATGCATTTGTCCTTGGGCAAATGTGGATATGACAGCTTCTTCAATCTGTTAACTAGGGAAGTATTTACAGTTCCAGTCAGAATATTAAGGAACTTGGCCCTGTTTCAATCTTTTTTTGTCTGACTGGATTCTCCCTTTTTTCTGATGAGTATGGGCTGCTATTTTTACCGACAGATGTTAGAAAATCACAAATGCAGAATAAACAAAAGCACATTTTTACAGGCACAATATATTTGTGTTACTTAAATTATAATTAGTGAAAGTGTGTTACACCTGAAATGAAGACGACAGAACTAGGAACTTGCTAGAAATGTGGAAATATACTAAAACTTGAAATGACTATTGAATTGAGCCATGTGTGACATCAGAGTTCCATTCAAGTTCTGTTAAATTAATAAACAAACTAAACTAATAAATGAAAGCTGTTCAAGATGTTGACTGAGTAAACAGGCAGACAAGAAGACCGGCCCGTTGCTAGTATTTATAGCTTCAGTTTTGGCAGCTCAAACTCAGAGCTGTTAATTGAAGATCTTCTATAGTTTTGAGCAAAACTCACTGCTCCCAGATGCACTTCTATGCCATTTTCTGTTCAATGTCACTTCATTACTCAAAAACTAAGCAACCCATCAACATATTTATTGTACTTAGCAGTCATGTAAAAAATCATAACATCTGCATTCATTAGTGTGCAGCGATTTAGAATTTGTGACAATACATATCTCACTTAAAAAGCAAGCAATCATGGATAAATTTGTTGTTAACATTTTTTTTAATACTTTTTGATTGTGGCGACCATGGGTAAAAATTTGTTTGTGCTGCAAAATTTCTAATGCTGTGACATTTTACCCATAAACTAAATGTTATAATTGTACAGATTTCTTGTTTTGTTCTGAAGCTAATGTCGTCTGAAAATAAACACTCCACTGTCAATGACATAAAAAATATAATTAAAATATTAAGAAAGTGTGATATTTTGACACTTTTCAAACCTACAGAATTACTGATAAAGATGGCCAAACTTTTTGAACAGGCAACTGTGATTCCAAATCCAACTTTACTTTTTCAACTCAACAGAACTTTCCCTCTAAAGTTTCCTCTTGAACATGGCTTTGATAGCTACAATTCCTCTAGTGTAGCAGCCACTTTGCTCTTCAGTTGAAAAAAGGAAAGAAAGAATAGAAAAGGTGGGATTCAATCCGTCGCATTGGATCTGGCATTGTCATTTTATAGTTTGAGAAAGCAGCGAAGAAGTTGGAGCTCAGACACAACAGTTGTTAGTCAAACACAGACGTGTTCCACAGGCACAAGGATGGAGAGGCAGAGAGAAGGATGGAGAGGCAGAGGGAAGGAGCGAAGAAGGCGTAGAGAAAGAGAGGGATGAAAAGAGAAAAAAAAGGGTGCAGGCCCTCCTCAGAACTGTATTCATGGAGTCTGGCTCTTTCAGGTTCATCTCTCATTACTCCTGGGTGCTCTCTCAAGCTTAGCGGAAATGGATTATGCTACACAAAGAAAGGAATAATCACTCTATTCTCCTCCTCCTCTGATAAACACATGCGTAGGCGCACGCGGACACATCCACGCACATGCACACACGTAAAAACATACACACACTCTCTTCCAGTCTGTTGTTTTGACGCACACACTGACGTACACACACCGAGTGAGCCAAGCTTTGTCTGGCTGTGAGTCGCTGAGTGTGGTGCTCGTTCTCTCGCTGCATGCCAGGGGACTCGTCAATTATCTCCCCAAACGCACCCAGTCCTCGGGGGGAAAAGGCGGTGAGGGAGACGTCCCTGTTTTTGAGGGAACCTGGAGTTTGCAACATTCAGTTGAGTGACAATACATTCACGCTCTAATTCTAGGCTACCAGATGTAATGTTTTTTCTCTCTCTCTCTCTCTCTCTCTCTCTCTCTCTCTCTCTCTCTCTCTCTCTCTCTCTCTCCCTCTCTCTCTCTCTTCCTTTGTCTCATTCTTTCTGCTCTCCTTGTTCTTCTTATCATTCCAACTTTGCGAAGTTGGAGCTCCTAAAGGCTTTGGTGAATGTGTGTGTTTTGGGTGGTTTTCGTGTGGATTTTGAGCATGTGTTTGTGTGTGTTTGTGTGTGTGTGTGTGTGTGTGTGTGTGTGTGTGTGTGTGTGTGTGTGTGTGTGCGTGCGTGTGTATGCTTACAGTTTGATCTTTTTTATCTAATGCAGGCAAGGTGGTACTCCCTAAAGATTGTGTTTTTTCCCTGAGCAAATTTAAGAAATGTCTCCATTGAAAAAACACAATAACAAACAAAAGAAAAACAACAATCTTATCATATTCATGTAATTAAGTGTGCAATGATTAGCATTTTCTCTTTTCAAGCATGAAAAACAGAAAAACTTTAGAAATGTTGTATTAATACAAACAATCACATCAAGCCTTTCACAAATTCAAGGTTTGAACTGACAATTAACTGATACAGTATTATGTTGATGACTTTGTGCCAACTAAACAATATATTTAACAGATGGCACTCATATCATTACAGTTTTGAAGTCTTGAATCTTGAGCCGAACATATAATTGCTCTGTCTCCTGACAGCCAGCAAGCAGATTGCCTCACTGGGAACCGCTTCAAATAATAATAAAAAATAAAAACTCCCTGTCTATGTTTGTCTTGCGGGGTGACTCACTGTATCTGTGAGCGCGAGGCTGCAAGGCCACTTCTACCTGGTTAAATTAAAGAGAATATGAATAATAGATGGGGAGAATGACACTTCCGTCGGCAGCTGTAATGAAAGACCGACTCCCAGCTCTCTCTTGTCACTCCTCTGACTCACCGAGAGCGCTAATAAAGATGACACTTGACAGCTAACGAGACCTATCATGGGCAGGGACATGCACACATACACAGAGAAAGAGTAAAAGAGAAAGACTAAGACAAAAAGAAAACTGAAAAATAAAGATGAGGGCAAGGGTCTTCAGGTCATCTAACCTCTGGCTGACCAAACAACTTAGTGTTCTGTCAGGAATCGAGTGGTTACTTACCACTGAGCAACCTAGTTTAGAAAGTCAACAGATGAGCGTCACTCATACAGGGATTTTTAACAATAGAGAGGGAGAAAAAGGTTGCTGATGAAAGAAACGTGTATTTTATAAAGAAGTGGAAACACAACGCAAGAAAAAGACGGAGACTGACATTTAAGTTCGTCTACGGAGGCCGAGTGGTGTGCTGGAACGGGGATGGTTGGAAGTTGGAGTAAGCCCTGCCCACAGACTGTTCTCCTGGGTCAGCTACAGCTCCAGCCTCCGCCGCAGAGTGCCCAAAGAGAGGGCGTGCCATTGTTTACTGTCCACAGTGCGGGTAAACAATAAACAATGAAAAGACTCAGGGGTTGCCAGCTCCTCACCCCAATGTTGCCATTTTGGGAACTCAAACACGCCCCCATGCTCCTCGCAGCCCCTACTCAACACCCACTCCCTCTCTCAACCTCCGCCACCTCCCCCTTTCAGATCCATCCCTGGCCCCAGAAACCCCAGAGGGGCGGTCGCCCGGCCTGCCCAGCCTGCCCACGCTGCCCTGAGAAACCACGAGAGGGTGTGGTTCCGCCTGGAACAGGAAAGCCATTTATTTTGGGCGCATCACTGCTGACTGACTCATGTGTTGACTGGAAAGTTGGCTGCATGCTCTATGGGCCGAGGCTCCACCAGCCCTGTGGGCTATCAGTCCCTGACCTGCCCTCCCTTCTGTTGGGCCCCCTGCACCTCAGCCCACCACAATTTCAAATGCACCAATAGCCACCCCCTCCCATCCTCCCACCCACTTTAACCAGCCCTCATCACCATTCTATTTTTGTATTAATGTCAGCACCGCCACCTACCACCATGCTCTTAGTCTCAAACTGAAGAATTGCCATTGTTTCACAGTGACCTTCACCTGTTTTTTGGTCAGAGCAGATCATATAGGGTTGTTTTATGATCGGCAAGTGTTGCGTGTTTTGTTTGGGAACCTTTTTTCTTCTGATAATATATAAAGTAAAAAGACCGACAGAGGCAGAGAAGGAGCAGATATAGGACTTGTGCTGCTGTAACAAATTAACATAAATCCCTTAATTTGATCTGTAATTATAATTCTGGTGATGTTAAATTTCTATTCAAAATGTAATCTTGAATTGTAAGCTTGTGGACTGTGAAAGGGTGAGACTTACTGATGGGAGAGACTCTTCACTCTAACATCTTAAAATCCCTTTGCACATACAAGTCTATTTTGCTTTAGTGGCTAAAAACAAACCAAGCACACACTCTTTAAATACATCTATACCTTCTTAAAATACACCTGAAACCAGATTTATCTGTGGTATACTGGCAGTCCTTGAAATTATGAATTAATTCAATGATTTTCACAGTGAAAAAAATGGTCTTTAATCCAATAGTACCTATTAAATGTCAGTAATAGGACACCTTAAAGAGCTAATACCATTTTTGGTTGAGTCATCTGCTATAATAATACACAGATGTTACTGTTCTCAGTGGAGAAATAAGTGACCGACACAGAAATTGTATTTATATTATGTATGTAATAATTGAAAATTGGGGTTTTAATCATGCTGATCCAGTTAAGGAGAAGGTGTGCTCTATGCATACTGTATGTTGCTTTGTATGAATATGGTTAAATGGTCTGACAAAAAAAACTTAAAACTACAGGAGACACATTTTTCACAGCTGGAGCAGTCCAGATGGCCTGAGCAGTCAATAAAAGAGAGAATGAGGGCCAATAAAAAAACTTTCTAAAAAATGTCCAACTGAAAAATGACTTATTTATCTTCCTGGCAATGAATGGAGAGTCTTTTATATCTTCCTCCATATAATGTTAATAGTGGATGGAGACTTAGTATTGGACCTGAAATTTTCCTAAGTTTGAATGTCTTTCAATTGGTCATTTTTTTATATATATTAATGTTATTTTGCCAGTGAACTGGTAAGGAGTGCATTTCAAAAAGAAAATCTTCTTGGGCCATCACCACCACCAGCAACAGATAATATTTGATTGTAATCTGTAACCCCCCAAAACATGCTGACCTACTGTACTGCATCTTTTTTCTTTACCTATTTTCTATTATGTAATGGTCAGGAAGCTGTGAAGTAGGGTGCTCTTCATCTTCTCCGTTTCTCCCCAGGGTCCCCATATTGCTCTGGAGATGTCTGTGGGTTCCCTGCTATGGCGTGGCGTTCTGACATTCCCTCCACACCCACACTGGCAGCCAATGTGCCAATTAGTGGCCTTCTCCACAGGGGTGGGTGTATGGGAGGTGGAGAACACAGAAGAACGAGAGACGGTGGAGAAAGAGCAAGAGAGAGAGCGTGTATATGAGCGTTTCTGGTGTGTGTGTGTGTGTGTGTGTGTGTATGTGTGTGTGTGTGTGTGTGTGTGTGTGTAACAAGGCCTCAGACCTCAGACATTCCTTTTGCTTTGACCTAGGGTACAATTAAGGGGATGTCCCTCCCTTGCCTCCCCTCCTCGGTGGACCACATCAACGGAAGTCCTGGCCCAGCTGGAGGCTCTAATGACGGGAGGGAGGCCAGGTCGCGACCCTGGTGTGCCACCTCAGCGCCACACCCTTCCTGTTTAGGTCCAGACAGGGTCTACGCCAGATGAGGAAAGGAAAGGGAAGAGGGGAAACGGGGAGTAAGAAAGTGATTTGAATTTGAATTTGTAGAGGAGTTGAGAGAGAAATTGAGACAAACTAACACCGTAGTTGATGCATGCTAGAAAAGCGTATTCCTTTCCCTCACCTGTCCGCCTCGTCGAGAAAGAAATTACTTCAAATTGATCACAGTCTTATATTTAGTTGCAAACCTATCCTTAAGGAAACTAATTTACTGTTATTTCTGTCCCTGTACCTTCCACAAGAACATTCAAATGTTAAAACATTAAACTACACACAGTATAGGCCAACTTTAATACAGGTGAGAAAGGATGACATAAAAGGTTGGGATGGGCTATACATAATGTGGGTGACTGGCCATTTGATATTATGCAAAGAGTTGTGTTCAAGTATCATGGGACTGAAAGCTGTGGTCCTCAGCCCTGTTATCGTCAGACAACCCACCCTGATCCCTGATGGAGAGGCTCGGATAATGATACGTCTGTGAGTCTGTCTGTCTGTCTGTCTTGCTTCTGGATCTGCTTGCCCCGCTCCTGTGAGTAAGGAACAGCAAGGGATATGTGGGGGTGGTGAAGTGTGTGTGTGTGTGTGTGTGTGTGTGTGTGTGTGTGTGTGTGTGTGTGTGTGTGTGTGTGTGTGTGTCACACACAGGGGTCCCCACAGATTATATATGTTGATGAGTGTCTCCTGTCAGCTTGAAAACCCTGTAATTGTCACCTTGCTCAAGTAGGGGAGAGGGGAGAGATACACATTGGATAACCACACTGAAAACCCGCAATCAAAGAAAAGGGAAAGGTAGAGAGATATTCCACAGGATGAAAAACAAGAAGGCAAAAACTGTAGACCTGACCAAAAGAGAAACTTTGGGGTGGACACCTCAGTGACCATCTTTTACAAATGTATAGCGTGTATGATTTACACAACAAGTGCTACAGTACATACAGTACATGTGAGCTCATGTGTGCATTCAACCTATCAGTGTGTGATCTGCTTGAGTATGTGGGAGAGATAGAAACAACTAGAGTGAGGGATTATCAAAGCGTATCCAGTGATCACAAACATTCCATTATTACTGCCTGAGTGACCAATGACACTGACAGTGTTTCCACTTTGTCACTAAAAAGACCAACATGTCCAGGGTGAGTTTCTATGCACTTCATTAAGCTCTGAATGTCACTAAGTGGTACACTTAAGCTGTCTGTCGAATTGGTAAAATCCCGATACTGTAACAAGGGGCAAATAACAATACCACATTATTATGTGTGTAATTCATGCACAATTGTGAAGTGTTATTGTATTTTTGAAAGTTTTCAATCCTGTTTGTCATGTTATTCACCCGTTCTCACAAGAAAAACACACTTTTATTCACCTTCTTTTTTGTCTTTGGGACATCGCCCACCTGCCATGTGATGAAGGAAGCACAATGCTGTCATAAACGTTTTTAAATTGTGTATGGATGTACATTGTACACTTATAAATATTATTCAACTTTATGGGACTTGGGAAAAGGTTGGAGTACTAAAACATATTTAATGCGCAGCATCCTGACATTAAGTGTGAGTGTGGCCATACTGTCTTCCTATAATGTCTTACCGAAACAGTGAAGACAAACACTAATGTGTATGTATCGACTGTACTGCTCCTCTGCCTCTCATTAGCTTCTATTAATCTATTTACCCTTCACAGTGCCCTGACACCACCCCCAGAACCCCAGCCTTCGCCAAAACCAAAGTGACACTGGCTCCGCAGGCAAGGTTGGGAGGCCATGAGGTCATACCAATGATGGCGCTAGCTGTCGACCGGTGAGATGTGGGGCCCGTAGGCGGAGGGGTGCTAGGTGCCTGCGAGGGGAGAGTGAAGGGAGTGTGCCGGAGGAAGTGAGACATTCATTAGGAGAGCCAAGCTGACGCTGTCACCCTCACCCTCGCCTGCTTCTAAGGAACCTGCTCAGACACACGACCGCCTCAGCTGCCACCAGACCGCTGCTGTGCTCTGCACCAACGCAAGCTGTTTGCATGTGCATATACCACATACTCTATATGTGTGTGCAATTTAATGTTAAGATGTTGATTTATGGATTGAATAGCATTTGTGTAACACGGTTACACAAATGCTATTTTAACCAAAGAGTCAGATGATAGAGAGAGGAGATAAAGTTACAGAAGCAGAGAGAGACATGCAGCGAGTCTATTATAAAATACAAGTTTGAGTTCATGGTTCATCTTCTGAGACCATATGCTTGTTTCAGGCAGTTCTAATGACAAATGAGATGAGCATGTTCCCTCAGTCATTTTGTACGCCTGTGAAAGCTGAGCTCGTTTTATTGGGCCCTCTAATGCGATGAGAGGCCAGGAGTCAATTACTGTTTACTTATTCTCCCACTGCCTGAACATAGACTTGTTAACGCTTTCTAATAATGAGCTACAGTGAACAAGAGGGTTACACTCGATCCTTTTGACTCACACAAAGGAAAACATTTTCCATTCTCTTTGTGCCCTAACACTGACGCCTGATTAAAAAAAATGAATAAAGAGGTGAAGGACACAGGAAATGTTTTTTTAGGCTTTTGTTGTTAATACATTCAATAGGTTTTAATTCCATGATTATTATTTATTATAATTACAGCAGTAAACTGACATGTTTAAGAATGAAGGCTCTATGTAAAAGTTTACTTTTCTAAAGTAAGGTATCGGTATGAGCAGTGAGCAATACAGAGGAAATAATCATGATATATCTGATAAAAAGTTATTTGAATGCCCTCCCCTGCCCATAATGCATTGCTGCCCCAAAAGGCCTGATTCACACCTAAGTCCTCTTAGACTGATGTTTTGTAATTAGTGAAACCAGTAACTGCTAGCTGATGCTAAAAGGAGCCTTTATGAACTCCCTATTTGCATCATTATACACCACACGTGTAAACTAACTACTTTGCTAAAAAAAAGAAGTTGGGGTTTATCATATTTTATTGTTAGCTGTTGTGGTTTCTGTTGGTGTCGTCTTGGTATATTTCTATTGAATGCATTTGTTTTGCCTGCCGAAAGCATGAGAAGGAGTTGAGGTGTTCAAAGGCACAAACTTGCTGAGGACAGGGTTAAAATTATTGAACTACTTTATACATGATGAACAGTTTCTTCACACTCCACAACTAACACATTTCTATATCAACACACTTTAGTTCTGAACTTTCCAAATTACTTGAGCATCATTAACCTCTCGAAATTCACACACACTACTCCGCTCCCTTCACTGGTTGCCAGTGGCCGCCCGCATCTGCTTTATAACATTGGTACTGAAGTACCAATGTAAAACTTTACCAAGGTAAAACTGTTCACCTTAGCTCGTTTACTCCACTCCGCCAATCAGCTTGTAGCTCTGTCACTCCGAGCTAAACGCTCAAAAAAGTCGCGACGGTTTGCAGTCCTGGCTCCTCAATGGTGGAATGAGCTCCCCATTGATATCAGGACAGCAGAAAGTGTCTACATCTTCCGTTGCAAAACTAAAAACACATCTTTTTTTAACTACACCTTGAATAGGGAAGGTAGCACAGTTGTAGCACTTTAGTAGCACTTTGAGGGAACTTACTGACAGCACTTTGTAGTTGGACTTTATTTTAGAAACTGTACGTTTCTGATTGTTGTTGTTCTGAGTTTAAACTCACAATTGATTACACTTATTGTAAGTCACTTTGGATAAAACCGTCAGCTGAATAAAATGTAATGTAATGTATCAACGTGTGGGGATGCAACAACGAATCGATAAAATCGATTATTAAAAAAGTTGGCAACAAATTTCATTATCGATTCGTTGTGTCGCGCGATTATTATGCCACTCAATAAGTCGCGGAGATGTTTGAGTATTGAACAAAACAGCTGAGTGGAGCGGAGCGCAGCAGACAGAAGGTCCAGCAGCTTCTGGTGCAGCCTCTTACGTCCTCTTTATGTCACTGCATAGGCGCGTTGCGTGTACAATAACTTAACAGCTAGGCTAACCGTTGTCGTTAGCTCGCTAGCTAGTCGTTCATTCTCCTTGTTTATGCCGCGCTGTTGGGTTGGATAACGTCTTCGTTTGAAAATACCGCGGTGGCTTCAGAGAAGCAACGCGTAAATATCTCCCCTGACCTGCGTTCAACAGTCCGATATAATGTAGCTTTATGCAGAGAAGTGTTGCTGGGATTTGTAGTTCGTTATCTAATTAACAACCTTTGTTTAGGTAAAGTGCAGTCGGTCAGTTATCTGTTGATACATTGAGTGGTTACTACTGGAATTCCCATCTCTTGTTCTCTAAGTTCTGAGTGTGTACGTCTGTGAGTGTGTGTGTGTCTGTGCATGTGTGTTTGTGCATGTGTGTAAGTGTGTGTGTCAGTGCATGGGTGTGTCCGTGAGTGTGCATGTCTGTCTGTGTGTGTGTGTGTGTGTGTGTGTGTGTGTATATATATATATATATATATATATATATATATATATATATATATATATATATATATATATATATATATATATATATATATATATCGTTTCACTTTCTTAAGTAACAGCAGAAGTATAGTTGTCACACGAGAGCATGCTTTGTTTTCACTAACTACTTTAAGTAAAAGTGTCTGGACTGCAGAGGGATTTGCCAATAACCAGGTTATTTGACAAACACTATGGATTAGGCACAATCTTAAAATTGTAGTATAGTTGATTTATTGTAGATAGGTGCACAGCAGATGACGCTGGCACAGTCTGTACTGCTTTTTATCTTAGCAGAAATGTATAAAAAATATTATCACCATGCCCAAATTGAATACAAAGGCAGCAATATCTGGTGACTCCTTAACAGACTCAAATTAACACAATGTTCATCAGTTGCATTGTAATATATAAATAAAGTTACTGCAATCAATGTGCATAAAGAAATGAACTCACATGTTTACTTAGACACAAATTTAGTCGAGTAGGGAGCCTAGGGTTCAAGTGCAGTTAAGGGCCAAAAGGACTCATACCTGAGCTCAAACCCTCTATGTGGGCTCTAATCAAGCCCCTCCCACTTACTGCTCCTCCTGCAGACCTGCTCTTCACAACACATATTTTCCAACAATATCTTAAACGCAAGTGAGATTAATTACATTTCGAATAATTAAGCAATTTAAAGTTTTAACTTGTCAAATTAGAGCTGTGACAAATTAAAGTGTCAACTATTTTACAGTTTCACACTTTTTTTTAATGTGCTATGACTTTCTTTTTAAAAATGACAAAATTCCTTTTCAGCTTCTGTCTTTCACAAAATGTATCTTGGCTCACATAATGCACAGTTGAAATAAGATAATTAATTCCACTGCATTATATTTTAATTGACTCCAAATGAGGTTGATCTTTGCCAAATCAGGTTATGAGAACCCCTGGCTTTGTTCATTTGTTTTAATTAAACAGAAGAGGAGAGGTGAATGAAAAAAAAACACTGGCACATTGTTAATGTAATTAAAGATTAATTCCAGAATATTATGTGTGTGATAATGTCTCTAATGTTGGGCAAAGATATACATATTTTACGTAAAACACAGAGTGGTTAATTTTAGATAATCTAACACAAAACCTGTCACAGGCACTCCTACTCCTATTCATTAGGCATTAGTAGTGCCTCATGGACCACAATGCATCTGTCATTTCTCTTGTCGAAAATATGTTTTCATGTGAGGATAAACCTCGGGCAACTGTTTGAGTGCTGAGTCAGTTATTGTTGAGGTGAATACTTCAGTGTGCTGACATGACAGAACAAGGTTTGAAAGTTCAGTTTTCAAGATTTATAGACAGGAAGTCCACCATGGATATCACAATTTTAGGAGTACGATTATTTAAAAAAAGAACGTTTATGTCTCCATCTTGATGCACACCACCACCACATCAACAAAGATATGCCTACTGTGCGTTCTTTTACTCCCTGCTCTGACTCAGAGCCATGCATAACTAGTAAATTGCTTCTGCATGCAGATAAGATACGTATGTAAAATAGCACATTTTGTTTATTTATGTCGACAGCACATATTCAAATATGCAGGTACCTATTATGACCAACCTGTCTCTTATAAATTACATCTATATAGCAATTTGCAACAGCAATGCATTTTGAGAGAAATGGAATGTTAGTCAAATTGCATTTGTTACCACATGAAGAGAAAATAGTTTTTTAACTACTGGATGAATGCGCAAAACATTCAATGACAACCCATTTATATTATTTGTCGTACTATATTGACCATACAATACAAAGCAACTATGATGAAACTTGTTAGGGTTGGTTTAAGTTTTTATAGAACTAGGTTAAGGTTAAAGAAAATTGTCGTAAAATATTTTAAAAAGTCAACACTTATCATTGAACCAAAACATTGTTTTTCCCCTAAACTTAACCAAAGTGTTTTTGTTGACGAAAATCCATGCACCTATTCTGTTTCCTGACAAAATGCAGTTGACTAAAGAAATTTGTAGTCATATACACGTATATGTAGGCCATATACATGTTATTTATTTGCCAAAGGTTTGGATGCAATTGTTTTTTTGCAGTAAAAGTTATCTATTTTTTATATTTTTTTTACTCATAATAGGAAGCTTCAAAGCATGACTTCTTGTTAATTTTTGTACATTTTATTCTGTTTTATATTTGTGCATCTGTCCAAGACATTTCCCCTGGACTAATATATCTTTGTTAGTTGCCGGATGAAAGTCCAATTAGATGTATTGTGTATCTTGATTATTTTGCCTCACCAACATGAAAAACTCCTCAGGCCTATTCAGTGAGCCTTTTTTTCATTCCACCTGAATGCTTAATTACCTAAATTAACTCATTATGTACTTCACTGGACTAATTTAACTATTTGTCCAAGGTCAAGTCTGATAAAGATTTAAAGTGACCAATCTTTAACATGAAGGGAAAAGGAACTGTGCTGAGTGCACAGAAGAACATGTAGGAAATGAGGGTACAATAAATGATGGTGTACAAATTGATGGTGTACAACATTGTTTATATTGAAGAATAATCTGTCTTAAATTTAAAAAATCTGTCCACAAAAATGTGCATATGTGTTTTCTAAAGCCTGAGATGACACTGTCAAATTGTTACTGTCAGAGAAGAAAATTATTTTAAGTATTTCTAAGTGAGGAAACAGGCAGTTTAGCATTTTTTTTCCCCAAAAAATATTAAAACAAATAGATTTTCAAAATATTCTGTGATAATTTAATTGTTTGACGACTATTCTATTAATGATTAATCTCGTGAAGCAATAATAAGATGACAAGCCAACATACTCAACATGTCAGTTTCTCCCTGTTATCCTATTGGATCACACCTACAGCTGTAGCAGGAAAATACTGAAAGTCCTCAAACAAGTATCATGGGAACATGTCACAGTTTTTTTGTTTCGCCCGCATTCTGCATAATAGACAACAACACTGTTGGGTTTTGTTCGTGGCTACATCACAAAAGAGTTGTAAATCATGAATGAGAGTTATTTTGCATTTTGTCATGTTGCTTTGGGCAGGATGAGTGTGATGAATAGGCTGACAGTGTAGGGGACAAATGAGTGAAACAACATGGGGAGAGTCAAAGGTCCCACTTAACATTACGCCCAAACAACTGCAACAGCCCCCCCCCCCCCCCCCCCTCCCTAAACATTATACAATTTCAAGTATTAATAATTAAAGAGCTTCAATGGTATTGTTTGCTTTGGTATAATGTATGTATTCTGCTTTATGTCTTACAAGCACACCGGGTCCTCTGCCTGCTCTCTCCATCTCTTATCTGGCTCTGCTCGACTCCTGTTCCCGGGGACCATGGGGAAGGACAAGTCCTGGCTGTCCTGGCTTTTGACAGAGGAGATAAATCACTCAGCACACCGGAGGATAGCCTTCCAGTCGGCAAGCTGGGAACTTCATTATCCCGCCCCTGCCACACATTACCATGCAGATAGTCACTGATTGGGCCGGCGCTGTGGCGCACACAGCCTACTTCTGTCACCACCAGAGGAGTCTCAGATCTGTCTCCATGTTGAGGAGAGGAGAAGAGAGTTGTAGATACAAAAAAAAAGGTGGAAG